>NC_091957.1:50956399-51040855 GCF_031021105.1 Erythrolamprus reginae
TGCCGTAAATGAGCTGTTGTAAAAGGATACGACATGCTGTTACACCAGAGGTGCTAACCCTCCCGGAGTTTAGGGCTTAGAGATACAAATAATACTGTTCTGAAATAGAGAAAATTCTGTATCTGATTTGCTAAGAGCTTCAGTATTGCACGTAGCATTATAGAGTGGAAGCTACGGAGTCCAAGGAAAGTAATTATCTCTTATAATTACAACATTTTAGGATATGAAATCCCACTGGATGGGCAGGGATTTTTCTTTCCCCCTTGTTAAACCTTATGATTTCACCTTATTGGGAACATAACGAATTAACAGCTTGTCTAACAGTTATGAGATCTAAGCTGCCAAAATCTTGGTAGCTACTAGATGGAGACTGATAGTTCTCTAATTAAGTCATAACTTTTTTTTTTGTGCAGTGCAGATAAAAGAGACAAATTTGCAGATTACTGAATGTATCTGTAGAAGTGAGTGGTTAAAAAGAAAGAAAGAAAGAAAGAAAGAAAGAAAGAAAGAAAGAAAGAAAGAAAAAAGAAAGGGTAATAAACCCAACAAATTTACTTGAAAAAGGAGGACACTGAAATTCGGAGAGGTTATTCAAAAAACCCAACTCAACCCAATTCAATTTATTATGATCACATCATAAATGGTCACCTAACATCAAAAACATCATCAAAAAAGCACAACAAAGAATGTTCTTTCTGCGCCAACTCAGGAAGCTCAAACTGCCCAAGGAGCTGCTAATAGTTCTACAGAGGAATCATTGAGTCTGTCATCTGCACCTCTATAACTGTCTGGTTTGGTTCTGCAACCCAACAAGACCAATACAGACTTCAGGGGATAATTGAAACTGCAGAACAAACAATTGCTGCCAATCTGCCTTCCATTGAGGACTTGTATACTGCATAAGTCAAAAAGAGGGCTGTGAAAATATTTACTGACCCCTCACATCCTGGACATAAACTGATTCAACTCTTACCCTCAAAACGTCACTACAGAACACTGCACACCAATCACACCAAATTAGATACAGGAATAGTTTTTTCCCCGAACGCCATCACTCTGCTAAACAAATAATTCCCTCAACTCTGTCAAACTTTTTACTAAGTCTGCACTTCTATTTCTACTAGTTTTTTCTCATCATTCCTATCAGCCATTTTGTCCCACTTAGGACTGTATGACTGTAACTTGTTGCTTGTATCCTAAGATTTTTTATTAATATTGATTGTTTCTTCATTGCTTATTTGACCCCTATGACATTAAGTGTTGTGTCTCATGATTCTTGACAAATCTCTATTTTCTTTTATGTACACTGAGAGCACAGAGACAAGAATTCTATTCAAATGTCCTTCAAAAGTAGATGGCTTAACCTTTTCCCATCCATTGGTTGGACTTGTCAGGACTTATTTATTGTTGAGTGTCTCCATGATGGAATTAAAGCATCCATTCTTGTCTGTTTAAAACCTTAATAGCTTTTCCCTCTGCATGTATTTTATTCTGTTGAAAAACTGTACGTTGCAAAGATTTCCAAAATAATAGTGCCAAACAGGAGCTGTTGAACAACTGCTGAGTTACTATGCCACTTCTATTAATTAAGCTCACAGTTTGGATACAGTCTAACTTCCTCTCGCAACTGTATGTTATATGCAAAATAGAGAAAGATAAATGGATTTTACAGATTTATTTAACAACGGTAGACTTGATTGGTTAAAATTACACAATACGCTTAAGTTGATTAGTGAATTAACCCATTTTCTAGGTTTGTACAATATGCCAAGTCAGAGGTAAAAATAGCCAAACTAAAATTAATCAAGCTTAGCCTGCTATATATTATAAATTCATTTAATCTCTCCCAGTCATATTTCAAAGATAGGAAAGGGACATCTTTTAAGTCTACTTTGTAATAAGATGCATAAATCAACTTTTAAAAGAAGGAACTAATTACTATCAAAGAAAATAATCATATGTAAGTGGCAACAGAGTTTTCTCTTCTACAATAAATTATATCAAATATTAACACCTTTGAACACAAACCATGCTGAACTTTTAAAGGAGGTAGGAAAAAATGATTTATAAGATCTGTAATTAAAATGCTAAAGATTAAATCATAGCTTGGAGTCTACACTGATTGCATTATCACAGCTTAACATTTCCATAGAATATGTAAATTATTATTTTATGACTTAAATGCAGCTGTCCAAGAATGGAGAAAGTCTAATTAAATCATTTCCTCTCGGCAATTTTCTTCTCACTTTTTCCCCCCCACTCTTTGATAAGGCCTTTTTTGAGTTCGTGAACCTATTAACCTTTTCTATATATATAAGAAAGGCAAGGATTAGTAAGAAATGGAGATTAAAGGACTGTCTCTTTAGCTTTTTAAGAATGCCCATCCTGCATGTTTACAATAAAAGTGTATGATCTTTATCTATTGAAATAGATCTTTGATTTGCAAATCAGATTTCTTGAAGAAATTGATGTCCGCCTGCAAAATAATAATAATAATAATAATAATAATAATAATAATAATAATAATAATAATTTATTAGATTTGTATGCCGCCCCTCTCCAAAGACTCGGGGCGGCTCACAACGACGATAAAAACAATATTATACTGGCACAAATCTAATATTAAATAAAATAAAAACCCTATCATAATTAAAAACCAAACAGCACATACAAACCAAACATAAATTATAATAAGCCTGGGGACAGGGTGTCTCAAATCCCCAATGCCTGGCGGTATAGGTGGGTCTTAAGTAGTTTACGGAAGACAAGGAGGGTGGGAGCAATTCTAATCTCCGGGGGGAGTTGATTCCAGAGGGCCGGGGCCGCCACAGAGAAGGCTCTTCCCCTGGGGCCCGCCAGACGACATTGTTTAGTCGACGAGACCCGGAGAAGGCCAACTCTGTGGGACCTTATCGGACGCTGGGATTCGTGCGGTAGCAGGTGGTTCTGGAGGTACTCTGGTCCAATGCCATGTAGGGCTTTAAAGGTCATGACCAACACTTTGAATGGTGACTGGAAAGTGATCAGCAGCCAATGCAGGCCACGGAGTGTTGTAGATACGTGGGCGAATCTGGGAAGCCCCACGATGGCTCTCGCAGCCACGTTCTGCATGATCTGGAGTTTCCGAACACTTTTCAAAGGTAGCCCCATGTAGAGAAGTAATGAGTTGCTACAGGTTTGCAGCCGTTTGGGTGAACTGGTAGCAGCAAGCAACCAACCAAGCTGAGAGAGCACCAACGTCTCCATGGATTCAATTATAGTAGGATTGTGAGGATTTTAACTTCAGAGACTATTGCTTCATGTATCCCAGTGGCCGGTTAGGTCCCAAAGAGTTGGCCTTCTCCGGGTCAGCTAAGCAATGCTGCTTGATGGGGCCTAGGGGAAGAGCCTTCTCTGTGGTAGCCCTGGTCCTCTGGAATCAACTCCCTCCAGGGATTCATACCGCCCCTACCTACCTGGCCTTCCGCAAGGCTTTAAAAACTCACCTTTGCCAGCAGGCTTGGGGTCATCGACTGTATGGGATGAATGTGGATGATTGTTTTTAACGTATTTGGGTTTTAGATCTAATTTTAAATTTAGATTTCCTATATATAGTATTATTGTATTTATTTTGCTGTGAGCCACCCTGAGTCTGCAGAGAAGGATGGCATAGAAATCAAGCAACCAAATAAATGAATAAATAAATAAACAAATAACTAAATAATAACTAAATAACTAAATAACTAAATAACTAAATAACTAAATAACTAAATAACTAAATAACTAAATAACTAAATAACTAAATAACTAAATAACTAAATAACTAAATAACTAAATAACTAAATAACTAAATAGATATGCTTGTATCCCAAGATTTTTATTAATATTGATTGTTTCTTCATTGCTTATTTGACCCCTATGACAATAATTAAGGGCTGTACCACATGATTCTTGACAAATGTATCTTTTTCTTTTATGTACGCTGAGAGCATCTGCACCAAGTCAAATTCCTTGTGTGTCCAATCACACTTGGCCAATAAAATTCTATTCTAACTAACTAACTAACTAGCTAACTAGCTAACTAGCTAACTAGCTAACTAGCTAACTAGCTAACTAGCTAACTAGCTAACTAGCTAACTAGCTAACTAGCTAACTAGCTAACTAGCTAACTAGCTAACTAGCTAACTAGCTAACTAGCTAACTAGCTAACTAGCTAACTAGCTAACTAGCTAACTAGCTAACTAGCTAACTAGCTAACTAGCTAACTAGCTAACTAGCTAACTAGATAGATAGATAGATAGATAGATAGATAGATAGATAGATAGATAGATAGATGTTAGATAGATGTTAGATAGATAGATAGATAGATAGATAGATAGATAGATAGATAGATAGATAGATAGATAAACTAAATAACTAACTAAATAACTAAGTAGATAACTAGATAGCTAACTAACTAAATAACTAAATACACACACACACACACATACAGTACTTACTTACTATTGGAAGAATCTCCAGGAAAGGGACAGACTTTCCTGGAGTTAATCTCTATCAGTGACAGTTAACCTTTTCAGCACTGAGTGCCAAAACTGAAGTGCATAAACACCAGAGCACCGCAACCTGGAAGATGGCTGGTGAGCATGTCTGCGGCAGCCAGCCGCTCTGTCTATTTATTTATTTATTTTATTTTTATTTATTAGATTTGTATGCCGCCCCTCTCCAAAGACTCATTTCTATCCTGGGTTCTAGCGCATGCATGCATGCTGGGCAGCTGGTCTTCAGCACGTATGTGCGCGCCGGAAGCCAGAAGAAAACCACTGACCAGTGTGCATGTGCACTGGACCAGCTGGACAGTGTGCATGAATGCAATGGAAACCAGAAGGGCAGAAGGCGATGGCATGCGTACCCATAGAGAGGGCTCTGTGTGCCATCTATGGCACGCATGCCATAGGTTTGCCCTCACGGATCTATATGATTTCTAAAAAGCAACCCAATTTATCAATCCAAGACTTTTTGGTGTTCCTTTGTTCACTCCCACGACTTAAATATTACCATTCGATGGCAATTCAGCTCCGTTGCAAGATTTAATAAAAAATAAAAGATAATTTTAGAAATCTCTACTTTAAGAATAATAAAACCTAATCATCAAAAAAAAACCTGAAGGTTTGTGCTAGTCCGCAGATAAAATCACTGTTCAGATTCTGTCTGCACTATAGAACTTTGAAAGCAACTTCCAGGAAACAAATGCAGCCCAGAGCAAAAATATAATTATAGAGAGATTTGGATTATCAGGCGTTGCAATGCAAATATGTGAACGCAAGACGGGTATATCTCCTGCCCAAATTCAGGGTTTTTTTGCTCTCAATTTAATCAGCCTAAGATGACTTTTGGTGTTAGAAGATTTAAAGAGAAAATGAAAACAGCTGTGTTCTAAGCAGTGTTTGCCAATCTGCATCCACCCAAGTTAGCTAGGTCAGAAAATTATATTAACCGAATAAAAATACTTATTTCCCTACATTGGATATTCAGTTTCATTTTAGTTTTTGGTTGGCCATGAAATGGGAAAATATGTTCACTTTGAATAATCTTGGAAACTATTTACGAGTGGCATCATTGACTAAGCTTTGGTAAGCCTCTGTCTATTACTGAGAACCGAAAGATAAAACTGAATTCTGGTGTCTACAAAATAAAACAACTGGTTGGTCTCTGTTCTTAATTAAAAAATCAAAGCTAGAATTTTTTTTAAAAAGACATTTGCACAGGTGATCAAGGGAAAGGAATTCTCCCTCGACCAAAAAAGCACAACAAAGAATGTTCTTTCTGCACCAGCTCAGGAAGCTCAAACTGCCCAAGGACCTGCTGATACAGTTCTACAGAGGAATCATTGAGTCTGTCATCTGCACCTCTATAACTGTCTGGTTTGGTGCTGCAACCCAACAGGATCGACACAGACTTCAGAGGAGAATCAGAACTGCAGAGAAAACAATGGCTGCCAACCTGCCTTCCATTGAGGACCTGTATACTGCACGAGTCAAAAAGAGGGTGGGGAAAATATTTACTGACCCCTCACATCCTGGACACAAACTGTTTCAACTCCTACCCTCAAAACGTCGCTACAGAGCACTGCACACCAAGACAACTAGACACAAAAACAGGGTTTTTTTCCGAACGCCATCACTCTACTAAACAAATAATTCCCTCAACACTGTCAGACTTTCTACTAAATCTGCACTTCTATTCTACTAGTTTTTCTCATCATTCCTATCACCCATTTCCTCCCATGTTGACTGTATGACTGTAACTTGTTGCTTATATCCTAAGATTTTTATTAATATTGCTTCTTCATTGCTTATTTGACCCCTATGACAATCATTAAGTGTCGTACCACATGATTCTTGACAAATGTATATCTTATTTTATGTACGCTGAGAGCATATGCACCAAGACAAATTCCTTGTGTATCCAATCACACTTGGCCAATAAAATTCTGTTCTATTCTATTCTATTCTATTCTATTCTAAAATAGATTTCAGTTATTTGCTGTGCTAGGGCCATAAGGCAGTGGTGGGATTCATTTTTTTTAACTTTTTACTACCGGTTCTGCAAGCACTGTCCCTTGCCTTCTTGTTTAGGTAATGTCAGAAAATACACTCCAAGGGGATACACTCCAAGACTAGAGAAGTAATAATACCACTCTATAAGGCCCTGGTCAGACCACACCTGGAGTATTGCATCCAATTCTTGTCACCACACTTCAAAAGAGATATAGAGACTCTGGAAAGGGTGCAGAAAAGAGCAACTAAAATGGTAAGGGGACAAGAGACCAGTCCATACGAGGAAAGGTTGCTGGAACTGGGCATGGATAGTCTAGTAAAAAGAAGGGCTGGGGGGACATGATAGCTGTATACAGGTACTTAAGCTGTATACAGGTACCATGGAGAGGAGGGGGGTCACACTATTTTCTAGGGCACCAGAAGGCCGGACGAGGAACAACGGTTGGAAGCTGACCAAGGAGAGATTCAACCTGGAGATAAGGAAGAACTTCCTGATGGTGAGAGCGATCAACCGGTGGAACGGCCTGCCAGCGGAGGTTGTGAACTCCCTAACTTTGGGCATTTTCAAGAGAAGACTGGACTGCCATTTGGCTGGGGTGCTGTAGGATTTCCTGCTTAAGCAGGGGTTTGGACTTGATGACCTGTAAGGTCCCTTTCAACTCTAATAATAGATAGATAGATAGATAGATAGATAGATAGATAGATAGATAGATAGATAGATAGATAGATAGATAGATAGATAAATCTTTCAGGAAAACTGTTTTTCCCACAAAAAAATTCAGCCTTCTTCTTTCCCCATTGTTGTGGTTGGCTTCGGGCCAGCTCCTATGGCTGCTTGTTTTGACTCAGAAGAGTGGGAGCTGTCTGATCACAGAAGACTCGTCTGGCTGGAGGAGGAATCAGACAGTGAACCAGAAGGAGATAGGAGTGAGGAAGGGGTTAGAGAGACAGAGAGGGAAATGGAGCCAGTCAGATCCCTAGACAGGGTTTCCTCTGAATCAGAGGGGGAGGACATCATGAATAATCCTATTCTCAGTGTTCGGGTTAGGAGAATGATGGAACACCAAGAACAGCTGTGCAAAAGAAGAAACAGATTTTGAGAATTAATGAAGCTGCCACAGCCTTAAAAAGGGGGAGTTTTGTAGATGACAATGTGGGAGTTTATTATTATTATTATTATAATAATAATAACAACAACAACAACAATAACAATAATAATTTATTATTATTATTATTATTATTATTATTATTATTATTATTATTTATTAGACTTGAATGCCACCCCTCTCCAAAGACCCGGGGCGGCTCACAACAGCAATAAAACAGTACAATACAAATCTAATAGTAAAACTATGACTGCTATCTTAAAAAACAATAAATACTATACAATCACAGCCACTCATAACTCTTAATGGTCAGAGAAAGGGATACATTAATTGCCCCATGGCTGACGACATGGATAGGTATTCAAGGCCTTGTGGAAGGTGAGGAGAGTGGGGGCAGTTCGAATCTCCCGGGGGAGTTGATTCCAGAGGGCCGGGGCCGCCACAGAGAAGGCTCTTCCCTTAGGCCCCGCCAGACAGCATTGTTTAGTCGACAGGACGCGGAGAAGGCCAACTTTGTGGGACCTAATCAGCCACTGGGATTCATTTATTCGTTCAGTTCTTGGAGTGACTTTGATGAAATGTGGTTTCATGTTTGCTGTGGATATCTTTGGACGTTCTGACACTTAAGCGGTGAGTTTGGGCTGACGTAAGCCAGAAAGGCTTCTGTACTGACTTGAGTGAAATAACTCTGACCCGCTGGACTCTTAAACTAACATTGCTCTGAATCTCCGTGGCTTGCAGCCTTCTGAATATAAAAAAACAACTCTTTGCTTTATTTTTACAAGCCTGTGTGTGTGTTTGTGTTTGATTAATTACTTCCTTTCTGGGTGGCCTGGGGCCAGGCAGAACACCCATATCCAAAGCTTTTGGCAAGCAGATGAAGCCATGCAACTGTTTGTGAGTCAACAAAACATTTCTCATCTTTAAATGACAATGATTCAGTATCTATCACAAAGCCACGTTTCAATATCTATCCCAAAACAAAGGGAGAAGGAAGAAAACCAGAGTTGCCAAAAGTTACAAAATGAAAATCTGGACCAAATAATGAATGGAATGCACTCTTTGTAACTCTACACGGAGCCGTGGCATCAAATATGTACAGTATTTATAACAGCAATGAAAATATAGCTTAAGGCATTAAACTTAATGGAACTCACTGCCAGCCTGAAAACCAACTCAATTTGTTCAGAAGGGGCTATTTTTATTAGTAAGCAAGGCAATGTTAGAATGTAAGAGAGCGAAATAAAGATTGATAAGCAGCTAGGAAAGTTTAAGAAAGTAATGTGCTGATTTTAATGGAGTGAGAAACCGAAGAGGCATGGTGGCTTATTGTTTCTGCAGCCCCCATAATGGGAATACATGGGTGAGAAGCATGCAACACAAATCTAAGCTAATTGAGGAAGTAAGAAACGCTCCTCCGATGGAGGCAAACATGACGATCCCCTAGCTATCTGAATTGCCTTTAAAGACCTCCCACCTTTGGGTGAGGGTGCCAGCTCTGAAATACATGTTTGTGGCAATCGAATTGCATCACAATGTGTCTCGCTACGCAGCATCAGAATGCATGGTTCGGTGAAGTTGTTGCTGAACAATGAAGTACGTGCCATTAGTGATCGAAAAAGCCTGAACAAAGTCCTGGGTTCTTCAACTCATTTGGAGATGGAAATTGGATGGAGATTTTGGGATCAGATGCAAAACACCTGAAGAGCAACTTTTACTCTTAGAGATATGATCAAACTCATCATCTGCTCCTGTAATTAAAAACCCATAATTTGCACAGTTTTGCTTCAAAAGTTAGTCACTACATCAGATAGATATATAAAAAGATATAGATAGATAGATGATAAGTAGATAGATATGGATATATGATAGATAGATAGCCAAACAGATGGATAATATAGATAGTTGGATGGATGGATGGATGGATGGATGGATGGATGGATGGATGGATAGGTGGGTAGGTAAGTAGATAGATAGATAGATAGATAGATAGATAGATAGATAGATAGATAGATAGATAGATAGATAGATAGATAATATAGATGGATGGATAGGTAGGTAGGTAGGTACGTAGATAGATAGATAGATAGATAGATAGATAGATAGATAGATAGATAGATAGAGAGAGAGAGAGAGATAGACAGAGAGAGAGAGAGATAATATAGATGGATGGATGGATAGGTAGGTAGGTAGGTAGGTAGATAGATGATAGATAGATAGATAGATAGATAGATAGATAGATAGATAGATAGATAGATAGATAATATAGATGGATAGGTAGGTAGGTACGTAAATAGATAGATAGATAGATAGATAGATAGATAGATAGATAGATAGATAGATAGATAGATAGATGATAGATAGATAGATAGATAGATAGATAGATAGATAGAGATAGACAGAGAGAGAGAGAGAGAGAGATAATATAGATGGATGGATGTATAGGTAGGTAGGTAGATAGATAAGAGAGAGAGAGAGAGAGAGAGAGAGAGAGAGAGAGAGAGAGAGAGAGAGAGAGAGAGATAGGATGGTGATGACAGACGGGCAGATACTATATCCCTCATGATTCATTCTAATCCCTAAGATTATACATCCATATCTGCAGACAGATATGGATCTATAACCTTAGTCAAAAATTCATCAATACTGATTCAGCCGGCTCGGTTTAGCTAAATCGAAATCTGTCTGTCTTGACTTTACAAAATTTGTAAGAATGCAATATTGAGGGCTAATTCTGCTAAGTGCCAGCAGTTCGAATCTCATCAAGCTTAAGATTGACTAAGACTTTCATTCTTCTGAGGTGGGTAAAATGGGGACCCTGATTATTGTGGGCAACATGCTAATGCTGTAAACCACTTACAAAAGGGCTGTAAAGTCCAGTGAAGCAGTATAGAAACCTTATTGCTATTCAGGGATAAGAAAAATCCCCCACCCATTTATAGTATGTATGTATGTATGTATGTATGTATGTATGTATGTATGTATGTATGTATGTATTTATTTATTTATTTATTTATTTATTTATTTATTTATTTATTTAGTCCAATACACAATGAGGGTTTTAGTGGGTATATATCAATATACACATAGTAAAATACATGATGAAGGTTATAGAGGAGATACTCATAGTAAAATATGTCTAAGAAATAATAGAAAAGAAGATATAGTCATAGAACATATCAATGAAAGAATAGAAGAAGAGATAGAGGAATAGAAGAAAGGTATAGGAGATATAGGAGAGCAATAGGACAGGGGACGGAAGGCACTCTAGTGCACTTGTAGTCGCCCCTTACTGACCTCTTAGGAATCTGGATAGGTCAACCGTAGATAATCTAAGGGTAAAGTGTTGGGGGTTTGGGGATGACACTATGGAGTCCGGTAATGAGTTCCACGCTTCGACAACTCGGTTACTGAAGTCATTTTTTTTTACAGTCAAGTTTGGAGTTCTGTTTCAAGAGTCAACATTTTTAAAATTTATTCAACTAAATCATTGTTCTCAGTTTTTTTATTCATGTATATTTACTCTTTTACACTGTCTTTCTCTTAGACTACATTTCAAAGCATCTTGTAGTGAAATTATTAATTAAAGCAATATAAAACCAATATATTCATTAGGGAGTATGCCATAAAATAAACAGATTTCTCCGACTGGACAAAATACCGAAATAAAGAGACATCGTGTTGACAGCAGTGATGTTTTAAAGCCATGGCTTCCTCAACTGTAACATATGGCTATGAAAGCTGGACCATCAGAATGGATAGATGAAGAAAAATTAATGCTTCCGAATTGTGCTGGTGAACATTTGGACCACAAGGAGAACAAAGCATTAAATCCTGGGGGATAAAAGCAAATAGATCACTGGAAGCAGTCATAATGAAACTAAAGCTTCGAGATTTTGGACACATCAGGAAGAGTTATTGGAGGAGAACCTGAAGCTTGGATAGAATCAAAGGTGAGTGGAGAAATTGTTGACAAATCTCTCTCTCTCTCTCTCTCTCTCTCTCTCTCTCTCTCTCTCTCTCTCTCTCTCTGTGTGTTTCTTCTCTTTCTCTCTTTCTCTCTCTCTTTCTCTCTCTCTTTCTCTCTCTCTTTCTCTCTCTCTCTGTCTCTTTCTTTCTTTCTCTCTTTCTCTCTGTCTCTAAAACTTTGAGATTTTGGACACACCGGGAAGAGTTATTGGAGGAGAACCTGAAACTTGGATAGAATCAAAGGTGAGTGGAGAAATAGTTGACAAATCTGTGTGTGTGTGTTTGTCTGTCCTTCTCTCTCTCTTTTTCTCTCTCTCTCTTTCTCTGTCTTTCTGTCTCTCTCTCTTTTTCTCTCTCTGTCTCTGTTTCTTCTCTCTCTCTTTCTCTCTGTCTGTCTCTGTTTCTTCCCTCTCTCTTTCTCTCTCTCTTTGTCTCTCTTTCTCTCTGTTTCTAAAGCTTTAAGATTTTGGACACATCAGGAAGAGTTATTGGAGGAGAACCTGAAGCTCGGATAGAATCAAAGATGAGTGAATAAATTGTTGACAAATCTCTCTCTCTTTCTGTCTCTGCTTGTTCGCTCTCTCTTTTATCTCTCTGTCTTTCTGTCTCTCTCTCTCTCTCTCTCTTTCTCTCTCTCTTTCTCTCTCTCTTTCTCTCTCTTTCTCTGTATCTTTCTCTGTCTCTCTCTCTTTCTCTCTGTCTCTAAAGCTTAGAGATTTTGGACACATCAGGAAGAATTATTGGAGGAGAACCTGAAGTTGTTGACAAATCTCTCTCTCTCTCTTTCTTTCTTTTTTACATCTATCTATTTGATGACTCAAACAGGAGCTTGCAAGGGCTCCGAGAGCTGGCTGTTGACAGACAGGCCTGGAAAAATGATGGCCTCTGGCTCCCAAAGCTTTGGAAGCAACGGAACGGCTAAAATAACAACAGTTGCTTCATTAGGGGTGTAATGTGTGTTCAACCAGGTCCCCATTTAGCAACATGTTCATTGCATCCGACACCAGCTGCAGCCTTTGGATCAAGTGCAAAGATAGCCCCAGAATGAATGCATTAATGTAAGGCCATGTGTCAACATTGGTTGCGAGATGACAGGAAGCGATGGCTGCGCGTTTAAGGAACAACGCAGCGATGTCTCTCTCGGGGTAGCTTTGCACTTGTACAGCTTTATCCTGAGATAGGAAGGGAAGCAGAATCCTGCCCAGCGATCCCCTTCCATGCAGATGTCCACACTCAACAGCTGTGATCGTATATTTTTCTACGCCGTGATTTATTCTGCCTCAATTTATGAGCTCCCATAAAACCACTAGAAAAAAAGCACATACCCGCACACAATGCGGCTCTAGATGCTGTGATGAGGTTTTACTTACTTCTTTATTTGGAAATGTGATTTCCAAAATGGAAGATTACATCAGTCAATACTCACAATACCTATACAATATTATTACAACCAGCAAATGCTCTGTCCTACACATCGGCAAAAAAGAATCAGAACCACAAATACAAACTGGACAAATTGTCACAGATAACCCCCACTCGGTTAAGGACCTCGGAGTACTAATAACAAAAGAACTAAGCGCCAAAGCCCACTGCAACAACATCGCCAAGAAGGCTTCAAGAGTTGTTAATCTAATCCTACATAGCTTCTGCTCTGGAAATCTCACACTACTTACCGGAGCTTACAAAACTTTCGCCAGACCCATCTCTGTTAAAAATGAGCTGAGCCTCGGAGGTGCAGTGGTTAGAGTGCAGTACTGCAAGCTACTTCTGCTGATCACCGGCTGCCAGCAGTTTTGCAGATCGAATCTCAGTAGGCTCAAGGTTGACTCAGGCTTCCATCCTTCCAAGGTCAGTAAAATGAGGACACAGATTGTTGGGGGCCATATGCTTACTCTCTGTAAACTGCACGAATCCCAGCGACCAATTAGGTCCCACAGAGTTGGCCTTCTCCAGGTCCCATCGACTAAACAATGTTGTTTGGCGGGACCCAGGAGAAGAGCCTTCTCTGTGGCGGCCCCGACCCTCTGGAACCAGCTCCCCCCGGAGATCAGAATTGCCCCCACCCTCCTCGCCTTTCGTAAAGCTCTTAAGACCCATCTCTGCCGTCAGGCATGGGGGAACTGAGACATCTCCCCCAGGCCTATATAGTTTATACATGGTATGTTTGTGTGTATGCTTGCTTTTAATAATGGGTTTTTTAGTGTTTTTTTAAATTATTAGATTTGTTATATTGTCTTTGTTATTGTTGTGAGCTGCCCCGAGTCTACGGAGAGGGGCGGCATACAAATCTAATAAATAATAATAATAATAATAATAATAATAATAATAATAATAATAATAAATAGAGGAGGAATCATGGAGTCTGTCATCTGCACCTCTATAACTGTCTGGCTTGGTTCCGAAACCCAACAAGAACGACACAGACTTCAGAGGAGAATCAGACCTGCAGAAAAAACAATTGCTGCCAACCTGCTTTCCATTGAGGACCTGTATAACTGCATGAGTCAAAAAGAAGGCTGTGAAAATATTTACTGACCTCTCACGTCCTGAACATAAACTATTTCAACTCCTACCGCACGAACACAACTAGACACAAGAACAGTTTGATGGCAGAAGAGTTAAAGTGGACTCCCTTGAAAAAGCACAAGAAATATACGAACAATTGGTTAACACTGAGATAGAGTTAGAGAGCGGGGAGAGATTAGAATCTAGTAAAGAAGAAGAAATTGAAATTGACAAACAAACAGGTGGAAGGACGGGGGAGACGGGGGGAGAAAGAGAAAGGGAAGAAGGGGCTAAGACCAGATCCCAAACAGCAGCAGCAGCAGCAGACAAATAGAAACAAACAAACAAAAGGAACTAAAAACAACCAAGAAGGAAAAGCCCTCTTTCTTTTATTCTTTTATTCTTGTTTATATATTCTCTTTCTACCCATTCAAAGCTAAATGCCACTGGGAACTAAACTAATTTCAATAAACATAAATGGTCTCAACAACAATCAGAAAAGAAAAAAGGTTTTCTCCAAACTCCTAAAACAGAAAGCACAGATAATATGTCTACAAGAAGTACATATCAAACTTGCACACAAAAAATATTTAGAATACACCAAATTGGGAGAGCTATACACTTCTCTAGATGAAAAAGAAAAGAAAAGAGGGGTAGCCACATATGTGAAAAAAGAATTAAACCCAAGAGAGATAAAAACTGACCCAAAAGGAAGATATATTATAGTAGAAGTAGAAATCAAAGGAGAGAAAATATTATTAGTAAATATATATGCACCAAATCATGAATTGAAACAATTTTATAAAAAAATACATGAAATATTATTACAATTTAACCAAACAAATATATGTATAATAGGAGACTATAACGGAATAGTGAACCAAAAACTGGACTACAAAATAGAAACCAAGAGTAAAATAAAAAGAGCCACACTACCAACCACATTTCAGAAAATGACGGATGAACTAGATCTGGTAGATATGTGGAGATTAATACATCCAAATGAAAAACAATTTACATTCTACTCTGCCCCACACAACTCTTTCTCTAGGATAGATATGGTATGGCTAAGTAAGAATATGCACAAAAAAATAAAATCTGTTGACATAGAACCAAATACGTGGGCTGACCATAACCCAATAACAATCACTTGGCAGGGGGAAAAGAAAGAATTTAGAAGATGGTCATTAAATACAAACCTACTTCGAGATGAAAAATATACAGAAATGCTAAACAAAGAAATAAAATTATTTCTAGAGGAAAATAAGAAACTACCCACCTCAACTCAAATACTATGGGACACACTGAAAGCATATACTAGGGGAGTTACTATATCATATACAGCTAAAAAACAAAAAGAAGAGAAGGCAGAATATAATCACTACGTAAATAAAATAGCCAACCTGGAAAAAACTCTTCAACAAAACCCAACAAACAAACAGACACAAATATCACTAAGGGAAGCTAAATCCAAAATAAATATATTAGAACAGCAAGAATTTATTAGAAATTTAAAACAAACGAAACAAAAATACTTTGAAACAGCTAACAAACCAGGTAGATGGCTTGCACAGAAAATCAAAAAAATGAGAAGCGAAAAATTAATTTATCAATTAGAGGATAAAGACGGGACAATACAACACATGGAACAACAGAAAAAGGAAATAATACAAGATTATTACAACAACCTATATAAAGAAGAACCAATCGAAATGGTAAAAATTACTAAATACATACAAGAAAATAATACCATACAAATTGAAGAACTCGATAAACAAATTTTAAATGAAAAAATTACTTTACAAGAAATCCAATTAGCATTAAAAAAACAAAAAAACAATAAAACCCCAGGGCCGGATGGACTCCCGGGGGAATTCTATAAAGGAAATAAAGATCTATTTGAACCCATATTACTGGAGACATACAATGAAATATTAGAACAAGCAAAAATTCCAGAATCCTGGAGAGAATCATACATAACGATGATACCAAAGGAGGGGTTAGACAAACAGAAAATAAAAAACTACAGACCAATTTCTCTGCTTAACGCGGATTATAAGATCTTTATGGTAATCTTAGCAGACAGAATAAAAGAAATATTAAATAAAATCATCAACACAGACCAAAATGGCTTTCTACCCTCCAGACAAATTTTCAACTGCACCAGGACAGTTTTAGACGTCTTAGAATATGGTGAAGCCCATCCAGGAAAACAAATAGCTCTTGTCTTCCTGGATGCCCAGAAGGCATTTGATAATGTTAATTGGCAATACTTAAATGAGTTAATTAGAGAATTAAAATTAGGTAACAGATTTGAAAACATTATCAAAAATATATATACCACCCAAAAGGCCAGAGCAATAATAAATGGAGACACTACAAAACCAATTTTGATAGAAAAAGGAGTCCGCCAAGGCTGCCCAATGTCACCCTTATTATTTATACTGACACAGGAACTACTACTAAATAAAATAAGAAATAATAAAAATATACAAGGAATTAAAATTAAAAAAGAAGAATACAAATTACAGGCATATGCGGACGACATGGTGTTCTTTTTAGAAGAACCAACCAGCTCTGGCCCAGAGCTAATTAAAGAAATTGAAATTTTTGGGGAATTTGCAGGTCTAAAAATAAATAAACAGAAAACAATGTTAATGACAAAAAACATGAGTATACGACAAATTAGGAAATTAGAAGAAACTACTAAACTCCAAACTACAAAAAAAATGAAGTACTTAGGATTAATATTAACAAACAAAACAATTACACTTAAAAAGGACAATTATGACAAATTATTGCAAGATACCAAAAAAAATTTAGAGAAATGGAAAGACCTACAAATATCAATGTTAGGCAGAATATCTGTAATAAAAATGGATATTCTTCCCAAATTTTTATATCTTTTTCAGACAGCTCCGATTAACTTGGAACCAAATTTTTTTAAAGAAATCAATAAAATCATCTCCAAATTCATCTGGCAAAACAAAAGGCCAAGAATAAAATATGTGTATCTCCAAGATAATAGAATTAGAGGAGGCCTGGGGCTCCCGGATCTAAAATTATACTACAAAGCGGCAAGCCTAATTTGGATAAAAGAGTGGATTAACTTAAAAAATAAGAGAATACTTGTATTAGAAGGTCATGACTTACAAACAGGCTGGCATGCGCATTTATGGAAAGATAAATTGCAAAAACAAACTATATTTGACAGGCACTTGATCCGTAAATCACTACTAAAAACCTGGTACGAAATTAAAAATAAACACTACGACAAAATTCCAAGATGGCTTTCCACTATGGAAGCCATCATCTACCCAAATTTGATCGACATAGCCAAAACCATCCAGTACAGAGACATATTACACCCAAACGGGGAACTCAAATCTAGACAAGAACTGGAAAGATTAAATCATAAAATGGATTGGTGGACATACGCCCAAATAGAATCCAGATTTAAAAAAGACAATCAAACACCCGGTATTCAAAAATCTATGAACCCATTAGATAAGATTCTGATAGGAAATGAAAACAAACAAATAAGCAGAATATACCAAATACTTTTAGAACAGGAAAGAATAAAAGATACGACCAAAACACCAATGATAGCGTGGGAAAAAAATCTGCAACACACCATCCATATTGCCGACTGGGAAAGAACATGGACCACAATATCCAAAATAACCCTTTCGGCAGCATATAAGGAAAACTATTACAAATTATTCTACAGATGGTACCTCCCACCGGCGAGATTAGCAAAGATCCACCCAACGTTATCAGACTCATGTTGGAAGTGTAAAAAGGAAAGAGGTACGTTTTTCCATATGTGGTGGTCCTGCCCCATGATACAAAAAATTTGGACAATAACTCATACTTGGCTCACAGAGATCACGAAAGAGGAAATAGAACTCACACCGGAAGCTATGCTTTTAGGAGTTTGGAGAAAACATTATTCAAAACAAACAATGCTCCTCACAACACATATTAACACCGCCACGAGAATTGCGATAGCACAACTCTGGAAAAGTGATCAGATACCAACGGAAGATTTAATTATAGATAAGATATATGCATGTGTAGAGATGGACGAATTCACGAACTCAATTAAGGGAAATAAATTAATAGAATCAAAAAGAACATGGCAAAAATGGCACGAATGGGTTCAAAAGAGAACATAAAAGCAACATAATATGAAACAACAGTACAATTGAAACGACCTACAGTTACCGTGTATAATTAATGAACGTAATAGATTTTAGAATTTAAAAATATAAAATACAATGTATATAATGAAAGAAAACCGGTCAAAACTTACTGTCAGAATGTTAACTGAGAACATGTATAATCTGTAATTCAAAATAATATGTGATGGGAATGACATAAGAAAAATTAATAAAGAGATTTAAAAAAAAAAAAAAAAAAAAAAAAAAAAGAACAGTTTTTCCCCAATTGCCCTCATTCTGCTAAACAAATAATTCCATCAAAACTGTCAAACTACATACTAATTCTGCACTACTATTACTATTACTTTTTCTGATCATTCCTATCACCCATCTCCACCCACTTATAACTGTAACTGTAATTGTGGCATGTATCCTTAAGGTTTTTATTAATATTGATTATTTCCTGATTGCTTAATTGTACCCTATGACAATTATTATGTGTTGTAACCTCATGATTCTTGACGAACCTATATTTTATTTTATGTACACTGAGAGCATCTGCACCAAAGACAAATTCCTTGTGTTTCCAATCACACTTGGTAAATAAAGAATTCAGTTCAATTCAATTCAATTCAATTCAATTCTATTCTATTCTATTCTATTCTACTCTACTCTACTCTATTCTATTCTAGTCCATTTTATTCCATTCCATTCTATTCAAGTCTAAATACTATGCTATGATTTATGTTTTTCAGTCACAAAATCGAGACCTCTTTTTAATAAGGAGCAACAATCAACCACTCTCCTTGTTCCCTCCTCTCAGTTCAGATTTATTTGAGCCCTGTCTCCTTAGATAGGACAGAAAGATATTTATTAGGGTCCCCACATTCCCATCCCAACCCAAGAAGGCTTGCAAATATAGTGATCAAAGTTATTATCCAACAAAAAAAGAAAGGCAAAAAAATAATAATAAAAAAGAACTCCCTGAAATTTCCATCTGGCACCAACTGAATAATTCAGGACTTGTGCAGAAAGAGCTTTTTTGCTATAAATCAGACCACTGCCTCCCTTGAAGAAATATCGCTCGCAGCTTTGAAATATAGGATGAAAAATACCGTATAGGGAAGCGATTGGCCAGCATTGTCAGTTGTTCGTGCAACTCACTGATCCAGCTTGCTGTTTCTATTTTTTTCCCCTTTGTTTTTTCTTCTTTGTCCATCCTCTTTGTATGTGATGATTCTCGAGCTGTCGGCGGTGACTACAATAACATTCCCTAGCAATAAACCTACTGTGGCTTAACATGACAGCCTGTCGACGGAACACGCTAAGGTAGACTTCGTGTTCCCACCCAGGCTGAACCACAAATACAAAATTGAACAGGTCCAAAGACGGGCTACAAGAATGGTGGAAGGTCTTAAGCATAAAACGTATCAGGAAAGACTTCACGAACTCAATCTGTACAGTCTGGAGGACAGAAGTGAAAATGGGGACACAATCAAAACATTTAAATATGTGAAAGGGTTAAATAAGGTTCAGGAGGGAAGTGTTTTTAATAGGAAAGTGAACACAAGAACAAAGGGGCAAGTTGGGGGAAAGATCAGAAGCGACGTGAGAAAATATTATTTTACTGAAAAAGTAGTAGATGCTTGGAACAAACTTCCAGCAGACGTGGTTGGTAAATCCACAGTAACTGAATTTAAACATGCCTGGGATAAACATAGATCCATCCTAAGATGGTGTATTATATTTCTATGCATGTGTATTTCACTGTATTTATTATGTTGTATCCCACCCTGAGTCATCTGAGAAGGGTGGTATAGAAATCTAATAAATAATAATAGTAATAATAATAATAATAATAATAATAATAATAATAATAGTAGTAGTAGTAGTAGTAGTAATAGTAATAGTAGTAATAGTAGTAGTAGTAGTAATAGTAATAATAATAATAATAATAATAATAATAATAATAATAATAATAGAAACATAGAAGACTGACGGAAGAAAAAGACCTCATAGTCCATCTAGCCTGCCCTTATACTATTTCCTGTATTTTATGCCCTTTCCAATTATTGCAGGGATAGCAAACTTATTTCCCCCCCCCAGGTGCCGAAAGAGCGAGGGTGTGTGCTACACCCATAATTCAATGCCTGGGGAGGGTGAAGAGAGCTTCCCCCGCCCCACGGAGGGAGGTCCTCTGGAGGCCAGAAGCAGACTGTTTCCCAACTTCTGGTGGGCCCAGTAGGCTTATACTTCACCCTTCCCAGGCTCCAAAGGCTTCCCTGGAGCCAGGGGAGGGTAAAAACGCCCTCCCCCATTCCTCCAGAGCAGTGGTTCTCAACCTGGGGGTCGGGACCCCTTTGGGGGTTGAATGACCATTTCACAGGGGTCGCATAAGACTACATGGGAAAAGTCAAATTTCCCATGGAGTTAAGAACGAAACCTTCTATTCTGGCACCTTGGAACATATTTTTACAATCCGACCAATCAGGCATTTACAGTGGGGGTGTTCCTCTGACCTTCCTGCCAATCAGCTTAAAGCTCTATTGGGAGAATTGGCGCTAGACTTATGGCTGGGGGTCACCACAACATGAAGAACTGAATTACAGGGTTGCAGCATTACAAAGGTTGAGAGCCACTGCTCCAGAGGCTTTCTGAAAGCCAAAAACACCCTCCCAGAGTCTCTGTGTGAGCCTAAAATCAGCTGGCCAGCACACACATGCACATAGAAACATAGAAACATAGAAGACTGACGGCAGAAAAAGACCTCATGGTCCATCTAGTCTGCCCTTATACTATTTCCTGTATTTTATCTTACAATGGATATATGTTTATCCCAGGCATGTTTAAATTCAGTTACTGTGGATTTACCAACCACGTCTGCTGGAAGTTTGTTCCAAGGATCTACTACTCTTTCAGTAAAAGAGTTGCTTTTGATCTTTCCCCCAACTAACTTCAGATTGTGTCCCCTTGTTCTTGTGTTCACTTTCCTATTAAAAACACTTCCCTCCTGAACCTTATTTAACCCTTTAATATATTTAAATGTTTCGATCATGTCCCCCCTTTTCCTTCTGTCCTCCAGACTATACAGATTGAGTTCATTAAATCTTTCCTGATACGTTTTATGCTTAAGACCTTCCACCATTCTTGTAGCCCGTCTTTGGACATTAGAGCTGATCTAGGTTCACCATCACTAGCCCAGCCCATTTTCATTTCAATTAGCCTGACTTACAAGGTTGCTTGGACGATATAACAGAACGTGAACTGTCAGGTACGCTACCTTGCACTGATAGGCAAGTTAAGACTGATTTTATAAAGTGATCTCTATTAGACTGCTACCATATTATGACATCAACAGAACAATGCCGTCTTATTCACCCCGATCCATATGGATTAACACCACTTGCTCTTTCAGAGGGCAAGCGACGGCCGCTCCATACTTAATTAGTTAATTGCGTTGATCAATCGATGCAACATTACAATTCCAAGTATTTAGCTGTACTTCCAGAGTTGGCTACCGCCGTCTCCTTATTAAGATGCCTGGAATGCAGCCAACTGCCATATTGCTCGAGGTGCCTTCCGAAAAATGAATTATGTGTCATCGTAATAATATGAACATGAGATATTCCATGGATGTCATATAGGGAACATCAAGGCTGATTGGGTCATAATTACATATTAACTAAATTAGCCCAATAATCCTTTATTCCTTCCCCCTGTTTTTTTTAATTATTATTATTTATTTAAACGCAAAGGCATATATTTCGCACGCAGAATCCTTACAATTGCAAGAACCATTTCAGTTTAATTGTCTGGCAGCCAGAGGCAGAACGGAGGGGTGAAACGCTGCAGCGTGAATGCTATGTTAATTAATGGGACTACAACAGCCCAGAAAACACAAAGACCACGAAGGTTCTGGCATTTGCATCTCTGTTTAATCCTGGGAATTCTTCCTCACCAGTCCTAGAATTGCTGCTGATCTTCATACAGATACAATAATTAAAATTGACCCACAGTTTATATTGGTCATTTGTTGTCCTTGTTCCTTCTGACAGTTTATTTATTTATTTATTGTTTGTTTGTTTGTTTGGTTTATTCGTTTATTAGTTTATTAGTTTATTAGTTTATTAGTTTATTAGTTTATTAGTTTATTAGTTTATTAGTTTATTAGTTTATTAGTTTATTAGTTTATTATTCTATCTATCTATCTATCTATCTATCTGTCTGTCTGTCTGTCTGTCTGTCTGTCTGTCTGTCTGTCTCTATCCATCCATCCATCCACCCACCCACTCACCCACCTACCTACCTATATACCTATCCAATTATCTATCTCTCCATTTATCTATCTCTCCATTTATCTGTCTCTCTGTCTGTCCGTCCGTCCGTCCGTCCGTCCATCCATCCATCCATCCATCCAATTTTTTATGCCACCCTTCTCCTTAGACTCAGGACAGCTTACAACTTGTTAGCAATAGCACTTTTTTAAACAGAGCCCAGCATATTGACCCCACAATACGGATCCTCATTCTACCCATCTCAGAAGGATGGAAGGCTGAGTCAACCTTGAGCCAGTGATGAGATTTGAACTGCTGCCTGCAGATCTAGCAGTCAGCTTTAGTGGCCTGCAGTACTGTACTCTACCCACTGCGCTCATGAATGTCTGTCTGTGTGTCTGTTCATCCATCCGTTGAAAGGAACCTGTGGCGCTTCTAGTCCAACCTCCTGCTAGTGCAAGAGGCCCTACACCATCCCAGACATATGGCAGTCCAATCTCT
Organism: Erythrolamprus reginae; assembly: GCF_031021105.1. Taxonomy (NCBI): domain Eukaryota; kingdom Metazoa; phylum Chordata; class Lepidosauria; order Squamata; family Dipsadidae; genus Erythrolamprus; species Erythrolamprus reginae. The sequence continues at coordinate 50,979,454 of NC_091957.1, forward strand.
TCTTGAATGTGTTTTGGGCATTCACAATTTCCGCAAGCAGGCCATTCCACTGGTTGATCGCTCTCACCATCAGAAAGTTCTTCCTTATTTCCAGGTTGAATCTCACCTTGGTCAGCTTCCATCCATTGCTTCTTGTCTGGACCTCTGGTACCTTGAAAACAGTGTGACCCCCTCCTCTATGTGGCAACCCCTCAAGTACCTGTATACTGCTAGCATGTCCCCCCCCGGCCCTCTTCACTAGATCAGTGTTTTTCAACCAGTGTGCCGTGGCACACTAGTGTGCCATGAGACATGGTCAGGTGTGCCGCGAAACTCAGAGAGAGAAAGAAAACAAGAGAGAGAGAAAGAAAGAGAGAGAAGAAAGAGAGAGAAAGAGAGAGAGAGAAAGTAAATGAGAGAGAAAGAGAGAGAGAAAGAAAATGAGAGAGAAAGAGAACAAGAGAGAAAGAAAGCAAGAGAGAGCAAGAGAGAGAGAGAGGGAGGGAAGGTGGGAGAGAGAAAGACATAGAGGGAGGGAGGGAGGGAGAAAGAGCAAAAAAGAGAGGAAGGAAGGGAGAAAGAAAGAGGGATGGAGAGAGAAAAAAAGAAGGGAGAGAAAGGGAGGGAGAGAGAAATAGAGCGAAAGGGAGGAAATTTTTTTTGTCCAAACTTTTTTAGCGCCCCCTCTCCCTCAATATGCCCCAGGGTTTTGTAAATGTAAAAAATGTGCCGTGGCTCAAAAAAGGTTGAAAATCACTGAACTAGATGATCCATGCCCAGTTCCTGCAATCTTTCCTCATATGTTTTGGTTCCCAGTTCCTTTATCTTTCTGGTTGCTCTCTTCTATACTTTTTCCAAAGTTTCAATCTCTTTTTTGTAGTGAGGAGCCCACAATTGAATGCAGATGTGATCTGACTAGGGCAGGGGTAGGGAACGTTGGCTCTTCTATGACTTGTGGACTTTAACTCCCAGGATTCCTGAGCCAATCATTCTAGTTCAGAGAATTCTGGGAGTTGAAGTCCACAAGTCATAGAAGAGCCAACGTTCCCTACCCCTGGACTAGGGCATTATAGAGGGTTTTTTGGTTCCTGTAGAAATGGACCGTGTGCAGCTGAACAGGCAAAGCAACAATTGTGCAATTGGGGGGGAACGCAGTGGTATATTGAAAATGGAGCTCCACTCCAGAACACCCAATTTGCACTGAAAGATGTTGAAAGAAAACGCAGGGCGCCCTGCATAAGCCATGCCCACAGTGTGATATTAAAATTTTTGATAGTCCTTCCCTGTACAGAGGTCACCCACGACTTAAAATCACTTACTTACTTACTTAATAGTGATCATTCAGCATTGCAGCCATGTCAAGGGAATGGGAAAGTTAGGAGATTCAGGCTATTGCAATGAGTATTGATTGCTCTCAACAAGAATCTGACCAACTAACAGTCAAGGGAAATGAGTGGGAGATAAGTAAAGCATTGAAGGTGGGCTGGGCTTAGGTAACTTGTAAATTCACAGGGACTTGAATTATGGTGCATTTGATCTCCACCCTAAGGTTCAGCCTGGTCATTTCCTGCAAACAACGTTGAAAATGTGACATGCATAGAACCATTGCAGCATCTCCACCACCATGTGATCAAAACTTGGGGGTTTGCTAACCAGCACATACTTATGATAGTTTCAGCCGCCTGGGATCCTGTGATCCCCATTTGCAACCTTCACAGTTGGATACGTTGAGCCAGACTCTCCTTGACCCACCCTTCTCAGGTAGATGAGCTTGAAAGAGCTTCCCCCTCTTCCTTAATTAACTATAAAATAAATTCAGGTTCACCATACTGATAAGTAGCATCTGCTCTGAGATCCCTGTCACAGCATGAGATCCTTGATGCAGCATATGGTATCTGAATTACCTTTGTCCAACTGAACAGTGGGACATAATTTATCCATGCTCCCAAGATAATCATGATAGGTAATAAATTCTCTGGTGTAAGCCCGCAGAATGGCAATGCTAGAAAGCAACCATTTTGAGATGTATGCAGCATTTCCTTCCTTCCTTTCTTCCTTCCCTCCTTCCCTCCTTCCTTTCCTTTCCTTCCTTCCATTCCTCCCCTCCCTCCCTCCCTTCCTTGCTTTCTTTTCCTTTCCTTTCCATTTCCTTATTTCCTTCCTTCCATCCCTCCATCCCTCTTTTTCTTTCCTGTCCTGTCCTTCCTTCCCTTCCTTCCTTCCCTCCTTCTTTCCTTTCTTTCCTCCCTCCTTCCCTTCATTTCCTTTCCATTTCCTTCTTTCCTTCCTTCCTTCCCTCCTTCCTTCCTTCCTATCTTCCTTAATTCCTTCCCTTCCTTCCTTTCTTCCCTCCTTCCTTCTTTCCTTCCTTCCCTCCTTTCTTTCCTCCCTCCTTCCCTTCATTTCCTTTCCATTTCCTTCTTTCCTTCCTTCCCTCCCTCCCTCCTTCCCTCCTTCCTATCTTCCTTAATTCCTTCCCTTCCTTCCCTCCTTCCTTCCTTCCTATCTTCTTTAATTCCTTCCCTTTCCTTCCTTCCTTTCCTCCTTTCCTCCCTCCCTCCCTCATTCCTCCTCCTAATGTTTCCAAATCTATATGTTGTCACTTGATTTCTTTGCCTCCTTCGCCACTCTTATTTACAGTAAGTCAATGATCATTTGCTTTTTCTGGGTTCCTCACCCCTTTTTTCAAAAAAAGGGGGGGAAATCTAGGTCTTTTCCTTCTCCAGGGATAACAGAGGGAAAACATCAGTCCAGATGCAGTATTTTAAATGTCAGCCTCGGCGCTTAGATTGTAAGTGGAATAATAATGACTCTCTGTAGATTATCTTGTATTTCATGAGTTTTGGTTTCAACGGAAGGACAGAAGGAAGATCTTCTTGATCTAACGCATGATTCATTTATAAGCTGGACTACCACGGGATGTTGCAATGACAGCTGTCTTAAGACATTACTGGAAAATAAAATAGATCAGCGACTATTATCCAAAGCTATCAATTCAATTCAAACCTCAGGCTGTAAAGTTGCAAAGAGTGATTAGATTCACACATTAGAGGAAGCACAATGTAGACTGTTTGATTCCCTTCTAGCATTTATAAATCATGGGTTGTGGCTTATATGGACATCATGGTTTAAAACTGGATGAATAATGCTCTCAGACTATATGGTTATTACCAGCCCGCATTGCCTCCATAACTCCAAGTCATTTGAGAGAATAGTAGTCCTCTTTACAGCTAGCTGCTGGAGTTATTAGAATATGGCACGGAAAGTACTTTTAGAAAGTGCTCTGCCAATAGTAAGTATTATATTTTTATTTATCAGCCCATCGTCCTAAGTACTATTAAAAGGAAACAAAAGCAGAGGAAAGGAAGCCAATTTTGTGATATTGAACAGTGTGTTTCCCAAAGTAAAACAGACTTTAATGGTCAGGGACAGAACAGGGCTTTTACCCCCTTAAAAAGTCGTACCTGATTATACGCCTTGTAGTGAAGGATTAATGGCCCATAAATTATCGCATGAATAATGCAAACTTTCTGCAGGAAACAAGCACCCATGGTTCTTACTTTGGAGAGCATCTGCAGGCAGTTTCTGGTTACTGCTCCAAGCATCTGGACCTGAAAGCTAAGAAGGTTTGGGCCTGCTTAGGACTTGAATAGTGGAGAACAGTTAAAATTTAAAAATTTCCCTTATTTAAAAGTCTCAAAATGGGTGAACAGTGCGGTCAGGCGGTAGGGAAAGTAAGTAGAATGCTTGGATGCATAACTAGAGGTATAACAAGCAGGCAGAGGGAGATTGTGTTCCCATTGTATAGAGCACTGGTGAGACCCTTTTTTTAAAAAAAAATATTTTTATTGATTTTTAACAAAAAATTTTAATATACACACAACATAAAACAGTGTATAGTGAAAAGTGCCCAGCACCCCGACAAACACACACACCAAATCGGGGGTGTTTCTTGTATAGACCATTTTAACCCAAGAGAAATATATCTATTTACACATTATAGAGTGATTCCAATTTATTCCTTGTAGCTTGGTCTCGGATTCTACCCGTCATATATCGTCTTACCTTATCCAATGCTGGTGAGACCCCATTTGGAATACTGTGTTCAGTTCTGGAGATCTCACCTACAAAAAGATATGGATAAAATTGAACGGGTCCAAAGACAGGTTACAAAAATGGTGGAAGATCTTAAGCATAAAACGTATCAGGAAAGACTTCATGAACTCCATCTGTATAGTGTGGAGGACAGAAGAGAAAGAGGGGACATAATCAAAACGTTTAAATATGTTAAAGGGTTAAATAAATTTCAGGAGGGAAGTGTTTTTAATAGGAAAGTGGACACAATGTTGTTTGGCGGGCCCCAGGGGAAGAGCCTTCTCTGTGGTGGCCCCAGCCCTCTGGAACCAACTCCCCCTGGAGATTAGAACTGCCCCCACCCTCCTTATCTTTCGCAAACTACTCAAGACTCACTTATGCCGCCAGGCATGGGGGAGTGAAGATATTCCTTCCCCCTAGGCCATTACAAGTTATGCATGGTATATTTGTGTGTATATTTGGTTTTATAATAAGGGTTTTTAGTTGTTTTATTAATTGGATTGTTACATGCTGTTTTTATCATTGTTGTTAGCCGCCCCGAGTCTACGGAGAGGGGCGGCATACAAATCCAATAAATAAATAAATAAGAACAAGGGGGCACAATCTGAGATTAGTTGGGGAAAATATCAGAAGCGACGTGAGAAAATATTATTTTACTGAAAGAGTGGTAGATGCTTGGGACAAATATCCAGAAGATGTGGTTGGTAAATCCACAGGAACTGAATGTAAACATGCCTGGGATAAACATAGATCCATCCTAAGATAAAATACAGGAAATAGTATAAGGGCAGACTAGATGGACCACAAGGTCTTTTTCTGCCATCAGTCTTCTATGTTTCTAATTGGGAGTTTGCTGAATCAAGGTCTGTAAATTGCCAAGCATCTGGTTATAGCATCCCTTGGATTCAACAAATCAAGCTGATGCACTTTGATAAAAAAGTGCTTATCTTTGAAACATTCTTTGGGCATCTTCCTACTTTGTACCAGAAATTTACTGCCGGGAATGGAGGCAATCAAGGATCTATAATAATTACGGTTTGTTTTCTTACGTCAAGGGTATTCTATATTACAATATATTGTTTCCTTTAATTGAGAACCATAGAAAAGAGGAGACTGGGGAAAACAACTGTTTGATATTTTTTTTTAAGTATAAAATTATTTCAATTATTTATCCATTATCAGTTTTAATGCTGGCAAATTTGTTTCCCTTGGCAATGCTAAACACTCATGAAATTAACATTAACGATGCTACACCCATTGGATTTCTATCACTTTTCTGATCCATTACAAGCCTGGTACCATTGTCTGTTCACGTTTCTGTAATACGGAGTTATACTTTTAACAGTTTCCCAGTAAATTGAATACTTACCTAATCCCTCTTTGATCATTTTATAGTAAACTGTGAAGTTTATTTCATGGTTAATGATGAGTTCTCTAGGGGTGGTAAAAAAAAGAAGAAAAAGAATCCATTAATTATTTATCTTCTGGAAACTATTTTAACATGGATTTATTTGACAGCTCTATTTTTAATACAAGAGCTTTTTTAAAAAAAAACAAAAAACAAAATTAAGCTGTTTTCAAAGAAAGTTTAAAATGCAATCATCACAACCAAGTCTTCTTTCAGAGCTGTCTTCAGCGGGACAATTGGACCATCCTTTCTATGAACTATTCATAATGTAAAGTATAAAATCTTCCCTTCCTCTCTTCCTCATTCTTCTGAAGAATATTTAAATCAGATGTGATTATTCTCTGTTTGTCTTTTGTTGATCTTTTTTTAACGACAGAGGAGATAATTAATCAGAAACAAACGGGGGGGGGGAGAGAAACCAAGATAATTTAAGAATTGTAAGAATATTTCTGTAAACACAAGCCTAATAGTGAAATACAAATGGAATTAGGAATAACACCTCAGCATTAATTGAGCTTATATTACAGTGAAGGCAGGGGGAAGAAAAACTAAAGAATTTGTTAAGACGGAGTCGGAGTAGATAACAAGTGAAGTTTATTTGTCGGAACACAGAATACAAGAACAACAACCCAGGTAACTGACAGGATATTTATATACCCGGCCCCAACAATAGCTGGCCAATAGGAGGCTCCCGTTTCTCCCGCCTCCCGACATAACCAATCATATAACAGGGTCTGTATTACTAGGCAAGTATGCTACAGAATTATATTCCATTTTTGCTTCTAGTATTTGGTGTAAAAAGGAATATGATATAATCAGAGGTGGGCTGCTAGGGGGTTGCAGCAGCAGCAGTAGTAGTGTTCTGTCTGGGTGCCCCCAGACTTCAACACCAACTGGAAAAAGCAGCCAGACACGCTGGTAAAAGCAAAAGCACTTTATAGTTTGAAAAATAAACACAGAGAAAAACCTGTTCTTCCCAACAGGCAGGCTATGAGGCTTCACAGCAAAGTCCTGACGGCCAGACAATACAGCAGACTTCTTGCTGGCACACACACCACTGTAGAGAATAAGCCCGAACGCCTTTTCCCCCAAGGTTTCAGCCTTCAAGGCCACAAGTCAGAATCAGAGACGCCAAAGATCACAGCCAGGTCCCAGGACTCCCAAAGATACTACTCCACAAGACAGGAAGGGTGGGTCTGCCTTTTCAGCCTTTCTGGGGAGAACCACACCCAAACCCAGCTGTTACCTATTTAGGACTGGAAGTACCTGGCTAATTGACCCCTTCGTTGTTCTGCTCTTCTCTGCCTGTGATCGATGATGGCTTGAGCATTTTCATCTAAGGACTCCAGGCTGCTTGCTGGGGAGAGCTCCACCCCGGGGGACTCTGGCTGTTCTCCCTCTCCCTCGGCTAGATATTCCTCCTCCCCTTCTGCCTGGGCCTCCTCCTCCTCCTCCTCCTGTTCCTCATCCTCCCCCTCTGAGCAGGGAAGGGACCTTGGAGGTCTTCTAGCCCAATCCCCTGCCTAAGCAGGAAACCCTACACTACTTCAAACAAATGGTTATCCAACATTTTCTTTAAAACTTCCAGTGTTGGAGCATTCACAATTTCTGGTGGCAAGCTGTTCCATGGATTAATTGTTCATAGTTCCAGAATTGCTTCTTGCCTTGCTCAGCTTCTACCCATTGCTTCTTGTTCTACCCACAGGTGCTTTGGAGAATAGGTTGACTCCTTCTTCTTTGTGGCAGTCCTCCTTTTCATTAAACTAGACATTCTGTAATATGGGTCTGTAATATGGTAAATGATTTAGCTTTACTAGATAAATGGTCAAAGCAATGGAAACTGCAGTTTAATGTTTCCAAATGTAAAATAACGCACTTGGGGGAAAGGAATCCTCAATCTGAGTATTGCGTTGGCAGTTCTGTGTTAGCAAAAACTTCAGAAGAGAAGGATTTAGGGGTAGTGATTTCTGACAGTCTCAAAATGGGTGAGCCGTGTGGTCAGGCAGTAGGAAAAGCAAGTAGGGTGCTTGGCTGCATAGCTAGAGGTATAACAAGCAGGAAGAGGGAGATTGCGATCCCCTTATATAGGGCACTGGTGAGACCACATTTGGAATACTGTGTTCAGTTCTGGAGACCTCACCTACAAAAAGATATTGACAAAATTGAACGGGTCCAAAGACGGGCTACAAGAATGGTGGAAGGTCTTAAGCATAAAACGTATCAGGAAAGACTTAATGAACTCAATCTGTATAGTCTGGAGGACAGAAGGAAAAGGGGGGACATGATCGAAACATTTAAATATGTTAAAGGGTTAAATAAGGTTCAGGAGGGAAGTGTTTTTAATAGGAAAGTGAACACAAGAACAAGGGGACACAATCTGAAGTTAGTTGGGGGAAAGATCAAAAGCAACGTGAGAAAATATTATTTCACTGAAAGAGTAGTAGATCCTTGGAACAAACTTCCAGCAGACGTGGTTGGTAAATCCACAGTAACTGAATTTAAACATGCCTGGGATAAACATATATCTATTGTAAGATAAAATAAAGGAAATAGTATAAGGGCAGACTAGATGGACCATGAGGTCTTTTTCTGCCGTCAGTCTTCTATGTTTCTATGTTTACCCATTTCCTGCAACCGTTCTTCATATGTTTTAGCCTCCAGTCCCCTAATCATCTTTATTGCTCTTCTCTGCACTCTTTCTAGAGTCTCAACATCCTCTTCACATCGTGGTGACCAAAACTGAATGTAGTATTCCCAGTGTGGCCTTACCAAGGCATTATAAAGTAATGAAGTAAAGATTTTCCATTTAGGTATCAATATCCTTCCCCTGGGTTTTCTTACCTGTTTTTTTTTTAAATATGGAAAATATTGCATCATTACAGCTTTCTTAGATTTCTCATTTCGATGAGGCTTATTTAAATCACTTGAGTAGAAGTATTCATTTCTAATCTCTCTGATCGCGGAGGTGAAATTAAAAGTTCAGATTGCAAAAAATGAAAACAACAATCTTTAATAAGATATTAAATAAACTCCGTGCCTTCATTTTAATCTTTATGACATATAGCCTTTCAAATGATGTCAGGAAGTCAGTGAAAACATGATCATAAAATGAATATTATGTGTTGCACTGTTTTAATCTAAAACAGGTGCAGGATTCGCACAGCATTCACAGAAATCAGCAGCAGAATGCATACAAGTTCATCTTTGAATCTTTGTGTCTTCGGAACAAATTGTTGGTGTTGGAAGAAATTATCAGCATAATGGTAACTATAAATTAAAATAAGCTCAAGAGAATGGCAGAGTTCAGAAAGTTTGAGAGCTCAGAACGAAGCTTACTAAATCATACTTAAGGTTAATTTGATCCAATATTCCTGCCACAAATATCTTCTCTTCATAATGCCCAAGAAAATATCTTTTGCAAAAATGTTATATTGCAGTAATTATTTTTTTTGCAGGTGTCTCATCTCCTAGCCTCAGTAACTAGGCCTATCGAAGGAGTGTTTTCTTCTAGTTGCTATATAGCATTCAAATTAACTTCACAGGAGAATTGCCCTTTCTATTAATATCCGACCTTTCTATTGGAGATAACAATCCTCATGGCATATTAAACTTTTTAAAAAATAAATAAACAAATAAATATAGCCCCGCCGTCTTAAATCTGCAGATATTCATGCTACAAAAGTGTTTGCAGATACAAAGAGGTCGATAAATCAGATTGCAGGTCCAAAGCAGCAATCATAATCAAGCAAACTTTTGGGACTGTCCTGGATATTTTTTTATCCCTCTCTGATTGCAAACAAACAAACAACCTCTATCCTCTTTGGATTAAACAGGAGGTTAATAGGGGCACTAAAATTTTAGGGCATTGTGATAGATAGAAAAGGCACTTCAATTACATGTGCACCAATGTCCTGATTACCCCATTTGGACAAAGGCACAATTTGTTGTTTACGGAATGTAATGCCTTATTTATTTATTTATTTATTTATTTATTCATTCATTTATTTATTTATTCATTTGTCAAATACATAGGAAGAAAAATAGATATGTAGTAATATATATAAGGGTAAGGAGAGGATATATGAAAGAAAGAGAATATATATAATAAGTGAGAGAAAGGAAAGACAATTGGACAGGGGACGAAAGGCACACCAGTGCACTTATGTACACCCCTTACTGGCCTCTTAGGAACCTGGAGAGGTCAATCATGGAGAGTCTAAGGGAGAAATGTTGGGGGTTAGGGGTTGACACAATTGAGTCCAGTAATGAGTTCCATGCTTCAATAACTCGATTGTTGAAATCATATTTTTTACAGTCAAGTTTGGAGCAGTTCGTATTAAGTTTGAATCTGTTGCGTGCTCTTGTGTTGTTGCGGTTGAAGCTGAAGTAGTCATTGACTACTTCAACAGAAGGATGTTGTCTCTGGCAAAGGAAGACACTTGGTGTGAGGTCAGAAAGGATATAATATACAGAATTAGATAAAAAGGAAACTTAGACAGACAGTTTGATGTAGTTGTTAAGGCACTGAAATAGAAACTGGGAGACTTGTGATTCCAGTCCCAACTTAGGCATTAAGCAGCTGGAGGACCTTGGGCCAGTGAAGAAGAGAGAAGAAGAGAAGGAGAGTAGGGTAGGGTAGAGATGAGGAAAGGAGAGCAGAGAAGGAGAAGAGAGAAAGAGAATAGAATAGAGTACAGTAGAGTAGAGTAGGATTGGGTTGGGTAGGGTAGGATAGGGTAGGGTAAGAGAGGAGAGGAGAGAAAAGAAGAGAAGAGGAGGAGAAGAGAGGAGGGAAGGAAAGAGAGAAGAGAAGAGAAGAGAAGAGAAGAGAAGAGAAGAGAAGAGAAGAGAAGAGAAGAGAAGAGAAGATCTTAGTGCAAGGAACTTAAATGCATAAATGGAAGACCTTTATTTGCAGGTCCAGTCAAGAATTTTCTAGGATGGCTCTCAAAGTCCCTGAAGTCATCAATGTATAAGCCAAAAGACCTCTATAATTCAACCATGCTTTCCTTCCAAGAAGCCAGTCAACTTAAACAGGATGAACTGGGCCAAGGAACCATTCATGCCAGCTAATATTTCAGATGGCAAATTTTCTTTCAAGACCCTACAGAGGCAAAACTGTGTCCCAACCAATGAAGACAGCTAGGCACAAAGAGAGGAAAAAACCCACCAGCACTCATAAGCACTTAGATTATGTTACTTCCAAGGATTTGTTGTCTGTAAAAGCGCAGATTGAAGTCAACAAAAGGGGAGACTCAGCACTTTGGCCCTGAATAACTTAAAGGCAGCCAAAACATCATTGTTCCCACCAAGGCGAGCAAAGTAAATTATGGCATTTGAAGCCCTCTGTGCTCCAGCTGTGATTTCTTTTATCTGCTTCTTCCAAGCGCTGTAAAATTGGAAGAAAACATCTCTATATTTAACGTCCCCGACTTGGGCAGGGCGGATGCAATTTATTTTCCAATTTCGAAGACAATTAAGACTTCAGAGAACAATGCGAAGGAACTGCTTTGTTTAGCTTCTCATCCTTGGACAGCCCTTCCTTACAGCATTCAGAAGAGCCAGCCGCAGCAAATAGCAATAGCATTTAGACTTATATACCGCTCCAACAGTGCTTTACAGCCCTCTGCAAATGGTTTATAGAATCAGCATCTGGGTCCTTATTTTACCAACCTTGGAAGATTTAAAGGCTGAGCCAACCTTGAACCTGGTGAGATTCGAACTGCCAAACTGCTGGTAGCTGGCAGTCAACAGGAGTATCCTGCAGTAATGTTGCAAGAGCCTTCGTGCAGGTTTGCCGCATATCCAGAGGCAAGTTCTGAATCCACAGATCAAGGAAATGGGACATTATTTCTACCCTGAAGCTGAGCCACACACGGCATCATCATTGTGATTCTACACTAAGTTTGCTTTGTCAAACATTTCGTGGAACAAAAACAGACTGACAAGAAAGGAATAGCTAGGGAATGTTACGTTTCCTATGTTCTAAGTCTGAGAAACAAGGTCTATAATCATTTTTCTGAACCTTGGTGTTTGTTTTCCAGGATCTATGGAGCTCTATTTAACCAGTAATTCCCTATACTGTTAGGTCCAGATCAAGAACAACACAGAACAATTCAGCCAAGAACATTTCAGTTCTTTATTGGCTCAAACCAATAGACGGAATCTTGCCAGACTAAACCTTCCACCCTAATGAATATAGCCTGGGATCCTCTTCTGTCCCCTATCCTTCTCTGGGCTGGGCTGCCTCTTGTCCTGGATCTTCTTGAAATGCGATCCCTTCTTCTTGAGATTCTACCACATCATTAAAGTTCTTTCTTCTTTTCTTTTTAGAAACATAGAAACATAGAAGTCTGACGGCAGAAAAAGACCTCATGGTCCATCCAGTCTGCCCTTATACTATTTTCTGTATTTTATCTTAGGATGGATATATGTTTATCCCAGGCATGTTTAAATTCAGTTACTGTGGATTTATCTACCACGTCTGCTGGAAGTTTGTTCCAAGGATCTACTACTCTTTCAGTAAAATAATATTTTCTCATGTTGCTCTTGATCTTTCCCCCAACTAACTTCAGATTGTGTCCCCTTGTTCTTGTGTATACTTTCCTACTTTTCTTTTTCTTTGTTTCTTTTCTTTGTTTCTTCTTTTTTTTTGGTTTCTTTTTTTTCCTGTTCTTTGATAAAACCTGTTACTGAATCTAAAGAAAATTTACATAGTTTCGGAAGAATATAGATACTGATCCTGTACACGCCTTTATTTTAATATATAGGTTTCTTTTTTGTGAGTGTGTGTGTTTTTTGGTTTTTTTTATTTTTCTTATTGGATATAATGTTTTATGTATTCTATGTACCTTGTATTATATTTGTAAATATTTTTTTTCAAATAAATAAATAAATAAATAAGTTGTGGGCAGTGAAGAGCTGCAAAAAAAATTTATTACCAAGCTGTGGGCGTGGCTTATTTTGTAGGTGTGGCTTGGCGGGCATGTGACCATGTTGGAGTGGCTTGACGATCATGTGACAGGGGGTGGCTTAAAGGTCATGTGACTGGCTTAAAGGTGGCCAACTTGACATCACTCATGTCAAGGGTTTGGGTTAGGGTTAGGGTGCCTGGCCTCTCCCTGCCTCAAAGAGATACAATTTCCCTTACTATTACTAACATCCAAAATATACTATTTAATTCTACAGTTAGTTACTTAAGACCCACCTATATCGCCAGGCATGGGGAACTAAGACATCTCCCCCAGGCTTATTATATTTCATGTTTGATGTGTATGTACTGTATGGTTTTTAATTGTTGAGGTTTTTATATATTTTATTATTAGATTTGTTCCATTGTTATACTGTTTTTATTACTGTTGTGAGCCGCCCCGAGTCTTCGGAGAGGGGCGGCATACAAATCTAATAAATTATTATTAAATTATTATTATTATATATATATGCCATATACAGGCATGCAAAAATATACATTATCTACTATATAAAGTGTATGTACACAATGACCGCACAGCTCTTCTAAAATTATACATCTGCCCGCATTTAATGTGATAGGAAAAACATACCAAGAGCCCAGATGGGGAAAAAGGGGGTGGGGATCCATTTTTTTCCTACCGGTTCTGTGTTCATCGCTTTAGATCCCCTATAAACATAATAAAGACAGGACAAAAAAACTAATAAATAATCATCATCATCCATCATAATTACTATAAACAATATAAACAATAATTACGACTTATAAAAGCTGAAATCCAACACTGAAAATGATTGGAGAAAATTCCTTTCACATAGCATTTAATATCTGTAATATCTTCAGCAGTTGGGTGGCTTGTTTGCTTGTTAAACCAATGCTATCCACTTCTTATTTTTTAATGTATAGGGTTTCTATGTATTGAGGAGACTTGGAGAGTATCTACTGGTACCTAGAAGATAAAAACTAACACAAATTAATCTAAGGAGGAAAAAAGCGAGTATTCTTCTACCTCCATTTAAATAGTACATCATTTGTCAAAACAGATCTTTTCTGAAATGAAAACGTGATTCTTTTTTTAAAAACACAGAAATTATCCCCAGCAGTTACATTCTAGTTTCTTTGAACGTATCTTTTTAAAAATCTCATGTTTAACATAATTATTTTGAAATAATATACAATTTACACTATTTGTAATAGTGTTAGCCAGACATTTTACCTTTTTTTCAATCTTGAAGCCGTTTTTATTCATCAATTCTGTTTCATCTTCTGTTTTCATAGTTCTTTGTTCACATCTTCGTCTTCTGTTTATTAACTTAAAAGTTGCCGAGGTGCCAAATTCTACCAATTTGCTCATTAATATTTCAATTCCTTTTAAAGGATCTTCCAGGAAACAATACCAAGTCACTTGCAAAAACTCCTAACTTAGAAGTTTCTTTTTACATTTTCACTCCTAAAATCCTCTCACCTTGTTCTTACAACTCAACTCCATATTTCAAGAAACAAAATAAACAGGAGACGGGATAAGGAGAAAATCTTGTCTTCTTCCCTTTTGATATCTCACATGGTTTTGTTAGATCGCTTTTAAAAATTATTTGTGCTTTCTTTGAAGTGTAAATCGATCTTTCCCGTTTTATAAGAAATATACATTTTTTTTTGTACTGGTTTCATTTGGCTAGACATCTTTGATGGTAAGAAACATAGAAACATAGAAGTCTGATGGCAGAAAAAGACCTCATGGTCCATCTAGTCTGCCCTTATACTATTTTCTGTATTTTATCTTAGGATGGATATATGTTTATCCCAGGCATGTTTAAATTCAGTTACTGTGGATTTATCTACCACGTCTGCTGGAAGTTTGTTCCAAGGATCTACTACTCTTTCAGTAAAATAATATTTTCTCATGTTGCTTTTGATCTTTCCCCCAACTAACTTCAGATTGTGTCCCCTTGTTCTTGTGTTCACTTTCCTATTAAAAACACTTCCCTCCTGGACTTTATTTAACCCTTTAACATATTTAATGTTTCGATCATGTCCCCCCCTTTCCCTTCTGTCCTCCAGACTATACAGATTGAGTTCATGAAGTCTTTCCTGATACGTTTTATGCTTAAGACCTTCCACCATTCTTGTAGCCCGTCTTTGGACCTGTTCAATTTTGTCAATTGTTAAGTGTCATATATGTATGTTTGTGTGTTTGTTTGTTTGTTTTCATAGATTTTAACAGGTACAGGTATGAAGGTCTTGGCATATTTAGGTTTTTTCCTAAAACATATGAAGAATGGTTGCAGGAACTGGGCATGGCTAGTTTGATGAAAAGAAGGACCAGGGGAGACATGATAGCAGCCTTCCAATATCTCAGGGGTTGCCACAAAGAAGAGGGAGTCAAGCTATTTTCCAAAGCACCTGAGGATAGAACAAGAAGCACTGGGTGAAAACTAAACAAGAAGAGAAGCAACTTGGAACCAAGGAGAAAATTCCTGACATTTAGAACAATTAATCAGTGGAACAGCTTGCCTCCAAAGGTTGTCAATGCCTCAACACTGGAAGTTTTTAAGCAGATGTTGGATAACTATCTGTCTGAAGTAGTGTAGGATTTCCTGCCTAAGCAGGTGGTTTGACTAGAAAACCTCCAACTCTGTTGTTGTTGTTGTTGTTGTTGTTGTTGTTGTTGTTGTATTATTATTATTTTTAAAATCTCCATTCCCTTTCCACTCCAGGGGAAGGTTCCTGCAAAATCCCCATTTCCTCCCAATCAGCTGTGATTCGGGAGGCAGAGAATAGCTGGAGGCAACCCAGGTTCTCCGAACTGCTCAAAATT
Organism: Erythrolamprus reginae; assembly: GCF_031021105.1. NCBI lineage: Eukaryota > Metazoa > Chordata > Lepidosauria > Squamata > Dipsadidae > Erythrolamprus > Erythrolamprus reginae. Next base: position 50,994,721 of record NC_091957.1, read on the forward strand.
TCTGCTACCAGTTCTACAGAACCCATCAGAACCTACTGAAACTCACCTAATAATAATAATAACAGAGTGGGAAGGGACCTTGGAGGTCTTCTAGTCCAACCACCTGCTTAGACAGGAAATCCTACACTGCCTCTTTTGCAGACTCTTCACATCATGGACATTTTCAACTTCTACGCTCATAACAATGCTAGACATAAGGACAGTTTTTTGCCCCCATGCCATCTCTCTGCTGAACAAGTAATTCCCACAATACTGTCAAACTATCTACAAAGGCGGTATTATCATCTTTATTCTCATCTTCCCTATTACCTATCTCTTTCTTTCTTTCTTTCTTTCTTTATTCATTCATTCATTCATTCATTTATTCATTTAATTTATTGGATTTGTATGCCGCCCCTCTCCGCAGACTCGGGGTTGCTAACAACAGTAATAAAACAGCATATAATAATAATCCAATACTAAAAACAGTTAAAAACCCATTATTATAAAAACCAAACATACATACAGATATACCATGCATAAAATTGTAAAGGCCTAGGGGGAAAGAGTATCTCAATTCCCCCAGCCTGGCGGCAGAGGTGGGTTTTACGCAGCTTACGAAAGGCAAGGAGGGTGGGGGCAATTCTAATCTCTGGGGGGAGTTGGTTCCAGAGGGCCAGGGCCACCACAGAGAAGGCTCTTCCCCTGGGTCCCGCCAAGCGACATTGTTTAGTTGACGGGACCCGGAGAAGACCCACTCTGTGGGACCTAACTGGTCGCTGAGATTCATGCAGCAGAAGGCGGTCCCTGAGATAATCTGGTCCAGTGCCATGAAGGGCTTTATAGGTCATAAGCAACACTTTGAATTGTGACTGGAAACTGATCGGCAACTAATGCAGACTGCGGAGTGTTGGTGTAACATGGGCATATTTGGGAAAGCCCATGATTGCTCTCGCAGCTGCATTCTGCATGATCTGAAGTTTCCGAACACTTTTCAAAGGTAGCTCCATGTAGAGAGCGTTACAGTAGTCGAGCCTCGAGGTGATGACTATATGACTATAATTTTGTTGCTTATCACTATTGTTGTATTTACACACTGGAAACAAATCCTTGTGTGTTGCCAATAATCATACTTGGCCAATAAAGAATTATATATATATAATAGGAAAACCTGAAATTCAATCAAAAATAGATTATTTCTCAAACTACAAAATTAAAAAATGGTTTACTGTGCTTGCAAATAACCCACCTAAGTCATGAAATTTAGGAGTTTTATAAGCCATTTTTAATGATTTGTGATGGACATGACATGCAGTGGCCTCAGTAATTCCTAAATAACTGTAAGGAGGGGGAGAAACGGTATTGCAAGTCTCTTTCACCCATCTGTTTCCTTTCTAAAGATAAAGGAGCTGATACATTTTGCCCTTGAAAATTCCTTCTCGTCTACTTCCAACTCTTAAGTTTAATTGAAAGGTTTCCTTCGTCCAGATAGATAATTAGGTAAATTGACAGCTGCTTACTTTTAGACGAGTTTCTCTCTCTTTTTAGCTTTTATTCCCCTCCCACTTCTCCTTATTTTGTTTCCGTCATTCTAAGTTTGGTCCACAGAAGACAGTTTGGATCAGGGTTGGATTCTAACTTCCCTCACCCTCACAACAACACAAGAGCACACAACAGATTTAAACTTAATATTAACCGCTCCAAACTTGACTGTAAAAAATATGACTTCAGTAACCGAGTTGTAGAAGCGTGGAACTCATTACCGGACTCCATAGTGTCATCCCCAAACCCCCAACACTTTACCCTTAGATCATCTACGGTTGACCTATCCAGATTCCTAAGAGGTCAGTAAGGGGCGAGTACAAGTGCACTAGAGTGCCTTCCGTCCCCTGTGCTATTGCTCTCCTATATCTCCTATACCTTTCTTCTATTCCTATATCTCTTCTTCTATTCTTTCATTGATATGTTCTATTACTATATCTTCTTTTCTATTCTTTCATAGATATATTTTACTATGAGTATCTCTACTATAACCTTCATCTGTATTTTACTATGCGTATATATATATATTTGCTTTCGTAAATGTGTGTGTGTGTGTGTATATATATATATATATATATATATATATATATATATATATATATGTTAAATGTTTATAGCTGGAATTTTTTAAAATTAAGGGAGACCAGGATAGATCTCCTTCGGCCTTGCAGTGGCCCTGGGCTGGGCCTATAGGCAAAAAAAGAGGAGCTGTGACGTTCCTTGGAAATATACCAGGGTCATCCGACATAAGAAAAAACATATATATATATATATATATATATTTGTTTTCGTAAATTTTCACGGGTATATGTATGTAGATTGTTCTGAGTTCGGGTTTTGCCCTGTGTAATGTTTTGCATGTCTATGCGACGTTTCGGCGAAATCACATTCACCATCATCAGGCTGAAGTTCCAATCTTTGTGTTGTTGTAAATGGAATGTTAGCAACTGTCATTTCTTCCTAGTATATAGTGTGGGGGTGGACATATATATATATGTCACATGGTTTTTTTTGCTAAATTTGAAAATTACGGGAGACTAGGATAGATCTATTTCGGCCTTATTTTGGCCTCATCAGCTAGCCATATCCACTGGGACTTGAACCTGCAACCTTTGCCTTGTAAGGCAGAGAATTATCCTCTAGGCTACAGTATCCAATCCCTTCAGCTCTGCACCAGTGAAGGGTTACATATTTTTGTGTCGAATCACCCTGGTGTATTGAAGGAACATACAGCTCCTTATTTGCTTCTCGGCCCAACCCAGGGCCATTTCCAAGGCAGTTACTTTTATTGATAGCCGACAATTCTATCTGTATGTGTCACATGGGGTTTTTTTTGCTGAATTTGAAAATTAAGGGAGACTATACCCACTAAAACTCTCATTGTGTATTGGACAAAATAAGTAAATAAACAAATAAACAAACAAACAAACAAACAAACAAACAAACAAACAAACAAACAAACAAATAAATAAATAAATAAATAAATAAATAAATACCTGGGATAAACATCTATCCATCCTAAGATAACATACAGGAAACAGTATAAGGGCAGACTAGATGGATCAGGAGGTCTTTTTCTGCCGTCAATCTTCTATGTTTCTAAATTTATTTGACTCCCTTCTAATCTTTCTTTCTCAAATTAATGAAAAGATCACACTCTGGCTCAGAATACCAACTTGTCATTTTCCCACCCATATGATTATATATCTCTGATCTCAGACTACTACTTGTGATGCAGAATTTTTTTTCTTTTTTTTTGAAATCTGGATCAAAATTAGACTGGACAAGTGATTACCGTGAACAAATGGCTAAGACCTTGGCCTCGGACAGCCTAATATTCTCCATGACAATAGCTCCAGCCAGCAAGTTCGTACGATGATTGGGAAGCTCAAAAGAGGGCAGCTGAAGATTTCGCCTTATTTTTATTCCATCAGACAGACAGGGCACGAGCACAAATTAGCTCATCCCAGGAGACAAGGGTTTAGCAAGACGAGACCAGGAGAGGATAATTTATTTTCAGCAGGAAGGTAGATCGTTTGTAAATTAGAGATTTGAGAGAGAGAGAGAGAGAGAGAGAGAGAATCCCATGTAAGGGATATCGCTCCCGAGTTATTTCGCATTAAAGCCTCGTGCGATGGGCATTTTCGAAGACCGATTCACAAACTAATTAGTTTTGTTTGCTGACATTCCTTCACTCTCCCTGCTTTTTAGGAAAATGGTAAGACACAAAATATAAGAGCTGGTTAAAAATAGAAAATAAAGCATGGGCTAAGTTTCTCCATAATTGGTTTTCCCGTAAAATATTGGAGGGATTAAAACATGAAGTAACAATCATTGCCTTTCACAAAGTCGTCTCTTTGTAAAATGTATCTGGATGCCTTGAATCTCCTCCCAACTGTAGTTATGGAGAAGTTGACATTTATTGTTTGTGTGATGCCTTTTATCCAGGTCTTCAAATTTTACTGAACTGCTGGCAGCTGACAGAGTCAGCCTGCAATACTACATTCTCACCACCATGGCGCCATATCTCCCCACACCACTTACAAGCATACAGTGGTACTGTATGCCTCTACTTACGAACTTTTCTAGTTAAGAACCGAGTGTTCAATATTTTTTTGCCTCTTCTCAAGAACCATTTTCCACTCAAAAACCCGAGCCTCCGAAACTGTAACCGGAAAAGGCAGGGAGAAGCCTCTGTGGAGCCACTCTAGGAATCTCCTGGGAGGAAACAGGGTCGGAAAAGGTGGGGAGAAGCCTCTGTGGGACCTCTCTAGGAATCTCCTAGGAAGAAACAGGGCCGAAAAAGGCGGGGAGAAGCCTCTGTGGGACCTCTCTAGGAATCTCCTGGGAAGAAACAGGGCTGGAAAAGGTGGGGAGAAGCCTCTGTGGGACCTCTCTAGGAATCTCCTAGGAAGAAACAGGGCCAAAAAAGGCAGGGAGAAGCCTCTGTGGGACCTCTCTAGGAATCTCCTGGGAAGAAACAGGGCCAAAAAAGGCGGGGAGAAGCCTCTGTGGGGCCTCTCTAGGAATCTCCTGGGATGAAACAGGGCCTCCACCCTCCATGTGGTTTCCCCAATCGCAGCATTATTTGCTTTTACATTGAGTTCTATGGGGAAAATTGCTTCTTCTTACAAACTTTTCTGCTTATTAAGAACCAGGTCACGGAATGTATTAAGTTCGTAAGTTGAGGTGCCACTGTATTTTATTCTTACCCTGACAATAAAGGAAAGACGTGCTGAAAGCCACCCAGTGAGTTTTTACATTTGAATTAAAATTTGAATCTAAATCTGCCTTTCTGACCACTAAACTTCACTGGTTCATTTAATAAACTAAGTTTATTAATTGCTGAGCCGGGGTGGCGCAGCAGGTAGAGTGCAGTACTGCAGGCCACTGAAGCTGACTGTAGATCTGTAGGTCAGCGGTTCAAATCTCATCACCGGCTCAAGGTTGACTCAGCCTTCCATCCTTCCGAGGTGGGTAAAATGAGGACCCGGATTGTGGGGGCACTATGCTGTTAAAAAGTTCTATTGCTAACATGTTGTAAGCCGTCCTGAGTCTAAGGAGAAGGGCGGCATAAAAATCGGATGGATGAATGAATGAATGAATGAATGAATGGACGGATGGACGGACAGACAGACAAACAGATAAACAGACAGACAGATAAATAAACAGACAAACAAACATATGAATAAACAAACAAACAAACAAATACACAAATAAGTTCTTTAATATTCAGAACTGGGTATTTATTCTATTCTATGCCATTATGGAGCACCATAATCCAACCCAGGAAGGAGCAACTTCAAATAAATGTGTTTTTGTCACCAAGGAGCCAAATGGAAGTCAAAGGTGAGCAAAGTGACTGGCAGTTTGAATTAGCTTTTTGGTCGTCTGTTCCCAGTTCGCAGAATCAAATAGCTGTTAAGGGGCTGAAAGGGGCCACTGGGTTTAAGCTCTGCACCAAGTGCAGGTTAATCACATTGATTTCAGAACTGACAAACGATCACCTTAGTCTTGATCTCCACACCAACTTTATGGGTTGCTATAAACCTCTTTCCAAACCACAATATATACAATGCAATCACCATTAAAGTAATTGTAAGCAGGATTGAGATTCTTCTTGGGCTTGCAAAAAAAACCCCAAACTTAGGCAAAAATGCATAGGTTTGTATTGGTTTTTTTTTAAAAAATATTGGATTCCATTTTCTATGGAGTATCCATCTACTGTTGCTATAAATATAATATGGAGGAGGAGGAGGAGGAGCAGGAGGAGGAGGAAGAAGAAGAGGAAGAGGAGAGGGAGGAGGAAGAAGAAGAAGAGGAGGAGGAGGAGGAGGAAGAAGAAGAAGAGGAGGAGGAGGAAGAGGAGGAGGAGGAGGAAGAAGAAGAAGAGGTAGAGGAGAAGGAGAAAGAAGAAGAAGAAGAAGAAGAAGAAGAAGAAGAAGAAGAAGAAGAAGAAGAGCAGGAAGAGGAGAAGGAGGAAGAAGAAGAAGAGGAGGAGGAGGAGGAAGAAGAAGAAGAGGTAGAGGAGAAGGAGAAAGAAGAAGAAGAAGAAGAAGAAGAAGAAGAAGAGCAGGAAGAGGAGAAGGAGGAAGAAGAAGAAGAGGAGGAGGAGGAGGAAGAAGAAGAAGAGGTAGAGGAGAAGGAGAAAGAAGAAGAAGAAGAAGAAGAAGAAGAAGAAGAAGAAGAAGAAGAAGAAGAAGAAGAGCAGGAAGAGGAGCAGGAAGAGGAGAAGGAGGAAGAAGAAGAAGAGGAGGAGGAGGAGCAGGAAGAGGAAGAGGGGGAGGAAGAAGAAGAAGAGGAGGAGAAAGAAGAAGAAGAAGAAGAAGAAGAAGAAGAAGAAGAAGAAGAAGAAGAAGAAGAAGAAGAAGAAGAAGAAGACATGAAGAACCAGATATGAAATCATGAACCAAAATCATATTTTGTTTTTGACTTAGCAATTAGATGTGTATGAGGAATTTCTCTTTTGGGGATATTTAAGGGTGACTTTAAAAGAAAAGTATTTAAACTTCTGCAGGAATGCACTTCACTGCATTCTGTTTTATACAGGGTTACTCTGTGACAACCCTACACTGTTTTCCAAAGGTTATATTTAGCTTTAAGGAATGCAGGTGGTTGTTCTGTATGGAGGCAGGACGTTCTGACCAATTTAAATGTAAAAGATGTTAACATCAATGTGTTCTCTTGCTAGAAACAAAGAGAACGGGGATTTACAAAAGGAAGACAGGAGAAGAGGCTGCTTAATTTTTTTTCTCTTCTTCCGAAGCAGTATTTTTTTTTAATAAAAGGAAAGAAAAGTTTTGGAAGATGTTGCGAGAAAAGTGACTAGATTTTGTGACCTTTCCAATTGTATTCTTCCTATGAGCTACTTATGAAAGGGCAAGGAGAAGGAGGTTGGGGAAGATGTTTAGAATTGGTGTTTAGCGCACAAGGCATATAAACCCCCCCAGATGTTTGTCTGTCTCTGTATTTGTGCATGTGTGCATGTATAGTTGACATTCCTGTTGTGTGATTTGACCAACCCTGGAAGGATAGATCTATTTCAGCCTTGTTCTGGCCTCATCAGCTAGCCTTACCCTCACTGGAATTTGAACTAGCAGCCTTGTAAGACAGAGAATTAACCTCTAGGCTACAGTATCCAATCCCGTCAGCTTTGTACCAGGGAAGTGTTATATGTTTTTTTTTCCCAGTCAAATCACCTAAGTATACCCAATTATGGGAGGAGCTTAATGCCAAAAAGGAAGTAATTTAAATATTGGATTTGTCTTACATTGTATTGCTATTGCTGTGAGCCGCCCCGAGTCTGCGGAGAGGGGCGGCATACAAATCTGATTAAACTTGAAAACTTAAACTTGAATTTGGGGAAAACCAGAGAAGAGGTTCCTGAGGAACCCAACCATGATCAAGAGGTAGATTTATCAGACTTAGGGAATTGACTCACCAGGAATCTCATATGGATCTATGGTGGTTGGAAGAACTCAGCAAGGAGGGGAGAAGGAAAAACACTGTATAAGACAATAATGTGATACAAACCTTATATGTGCCTTTGTGCGTGTGCATGTGTGTGTGTGTGTGTGTGTGTGTTTCCAGACACCAAATTTCATGTGGTATCCAGGGGAAAAGAGTGATTTATAACCTTGCTAAGATTAGACAGGAAAACAGAACTGTTGACACCAAACACTTTTTAATTTTCAAAGCCTTGCACCAAAATAACATCTAAGCATTTTTTTTAAAAGGAAGAGGGAGGAAGAAAACAGTTTTCAGACATCATATAAAAAGGTTGCGCATGAAAAGACCTCTTGTGGGGATTTGTACTACGTTCAATTCAATGCAACCGAGTTTATTGAGGGCCCGATAAACAAAACAATGTTGAGGACCCAGTTAAAATATATTTATAAAATAATCTCACTAATCATCTCTTAGGTCAGGTCAAGGATGTGCAGCCTGCATTGAATTATAATGTAAACACTTAAAATGATAGCCAACTCATTTTAGAGGTAGCTGTCGGATTAATAGAGAAGATCCCACCGCTCTATCATTTATGCTTTTGATATCTAGCTTTTTATCTTATTCGTGTTCACGAGCAGAGTGCTCGGGACTCCACAGGCACCCATGATATGAGTTAAGCCTGGCCATGCCCGACGTATCTTAAAAGTTTTCAAGGTTGACGTGTCAGGAAAGACTTAATGAACTCAATCTGTACAGTCTGGAGGACAGAAGGAAAAGGGGGGACATGATCGAAACATTTAAATATGTTAAAGGGCTAAATAAGGTTCAGGAGGGAAGTCTTTTTAATAGGAAGGTGGACACAAGAACAAGGGGACACAATCTGAAGTTAGTTGGGAGAAAGATCAAAAGCAACGTGAGAAAATATTATTTCACTGAAAGAGTAGTAGATCCTTGGAACAAACTTCCAGCAGACGTGGTTGGTAAATCCACAGTAACTGAATTTAAACATGCCTGGGATAAACATATATCCATTGTAAGATAAAATACAGGAAATAGTATAAGGGCAGACTAGATGGACCATGAGGTCTTTCTCTGCCGTCAGTCTTCTATGTTTCTATGTTTCTATGACAAAACCATGCTCTAGAAGAAGAGTGGTTCATTAAAATAATCACAGTTTATGGTTAATGCGGAAACCTAGCAATTCAGTGACATATTTATCAGAGTATAAGACGCACTTTAGTTTTTGGGGAGAAAAATAGGGAAAATAATCTGCTTACCGGGTATTCATCTGGTTAGCGTCCTTAGTCTGGTCAGCTTCAGCACATTATTTTATCCCCTGGTTAAGGGCTTAAAAAAAAAACCTTATTCAGAGAGAGTAACAATGAAAGAGCTTGCAATCCAGTAAGAGCTGGGAACATCATTAGCACCTGGAAAGAAACAGTTGGAGCAAATAGAGCAATGGAAAAAATCCTGCAAAGACTTAGGGCTTGGAAAACATTCTTTTTTTGCAGAGAGTAACAATGAAAGAGCTTGCAAGCCAGTAGAAGCTGGGAAAATTGTTAGCACCTGGTTAGGGCTGGAAATAAATTTCTTTATGTTGTGGTTACCTCTGGCCCAGCTCCTGCCCCAAGGACTGTGGATGTGGGGGAGACATCCACATGCTGCAGGCCTGTTTTGCCCCCGGTGGAATCTGCTGATGAAGGCTCCTCTGACCAAGAAGACATGAGTGACAGGGAGGAGGAGAGTGGGGCAGACAGCTCAGAAGGAGATCAATTATCTAGCTCCTCCTTGGATTCAGAACAAGTGTTAATGATACAGCCACACATGCGGAGAGCGATGCATAGGTAACAACAACTGAGAGATTATTATCAAAGAAAGTGAGGCCACCTGTGGTTGGGTGGGGCTGGGGTAATTAGTGAGGCTGCTATAAATAGCAGCCTGTGGGTTTGGCCATTGTGGGGGATTATCTGATCGTTGTGTTTCCTGACTGCTTTACTGACTTTGACTTTTTGTGTGCTGATTTTTCCCCGCTTTGAAACTAAACCAGAGCAAAGTGTGTTTCACTTTGTGAAAGAAGAGGGACTGTGAATCGCCTCACAGCTGCAAGCTAAGTATCACAGAACTGATAAGGGACTTGTACAAATTACCAGTTTGTTTGGAGACGAGGGCTCTTTGCTATACCAAAAGAGGGCTTGGTTTAAGTGAATTTTCAGCATAAAGAACATTGTTTTAAATTTTCAAACATGTGTGTGTCTGAAATTTGTACCTGTGAATTTTTGGGAGGAGTCTACCAGAGAGCCCGACAGAACACTTTAGAGCAAGTTAGAGCAATGGAAAAGACTTAGGGCTTGGAAAACATTGTTTTAAGAGATAAACAATGAAAGAGCCTGCAAGATAAGAGCTGGGAAGATCCTTAGCAGCTTGTTAGGACTGGGGGGGAAAAAAGCTACATTCAGAGCATAAGACAAACCCTAAATATCAGCCTCTTTTAGGGAGGAAAGATGTGTGTCTTAAACACCGAAAAATGCGGTGCTACTTGCAAGCATCAGCAGCCCTTCAATCAAACTTTCCTGAACTGTAAGACGGGGGAGTTATTTCAAAAGTGAACAATGTAAAGCAGCGAGCGAGAGTCAAAAGTTCTTCAGCCAAATGGTCAAAGCAGCTTTGTCCATAATTCAACTCATTCAGTTGAGTTCAAAAAACCGACTCCCGAAGCACAGGGATCTTGTCTGTCTTTCAGCTCTTAACTTAGACAAACGGTGGCTTTCGTTTCAAGGCAGCCCTATCTCTTCGGCAATCTGATTTTCAGGCGCTGAGAAATGAGCAGACATATTCAAACCCAGCCAGCGTAATAGCTCAGCCTCCAGATTACCGTTCTTGTGTGAAAGGCAATGGCTCCATTAGAGGTTTGAAAAGTTATGGCTGGCGGTGTGACACCGCCGGGCGCAGGACTCCCAAATGAGGTAGGTGCAGGACACATCAGAATCATCATCATCCCATAATTGGATGAACTACTGCCAAGGTTCAAGGGAACCGTAAAGCATTTGCCATTATTCTCAAAGATAAGGCTTTATCCGTGACACATAATCAAAAGGGTATTACTTTCTCAAGATAAATACATCACCGTATGCTGAGATGTACATCTAATGAACTAAGATGAAAACCTGACCCTTGCCACAATGAGGTGTTACTATTAGAAGAAGAGGCATTGATTTTTTTAGGGTGGGTGGGTGGGAGAGTAGGGGTTTGTTCCCTTTTACTACACCGTCCGAAAATAATTGCCTTAGCTACACCATCAATTGTTTACACACCGAACTTTCTAATGCCAGAATTATATGTGTGTGTGTGTATTCTATTCTGTTCTATTCATATGTATATATATATATATATATATATATATATATATATATATATATATATATATATATATTTATATGTACAGTATATATAGTATAACAAGGCCGAAATAGTGCTATCTTAGTCTCCCTTAATTTTTAAAAATTCAGCAAAAAACATGTGATATATACATATGTGTATGTATGTATGTATATCTATATATGTATGTATATGTATATGTATATATACTGTATATATGTGTATGTGAATTTTGCTGAAAATTAAGGGAGACTAGGATAGATCTATTTCAGCCTTATTTTGGCCTCATCAGCTAGTCATACCCACTGGGACTTGAACCTGCAACCGTTGCCTTGTAAGGCAGAGAATTATCCTCTAGGCTACAGTATCCAATCCCTTCAGCTCTGCACCAGGGAAGGGTTACATATTTTTGTGTCGAATCACCCTGGTGTATTGAAGGAACATCACAGCTCCTTATTTTGCCTCTCGGCCCAACCCAGGGCCATTTCCAAGGTAGTTAATTTTATTGATAGCTGACAATTCTATCTGTATGTGTCACATGTTTTTTTTGCTGAATTTGAAAATTAAGGGAGTAATTAAGTATTGCTCAAAAAAAAATAAAAGGAACACTTAAACCACACAATATAACTCCAAGTAAATCAAAATTCTGTGAAATCAAACTGTCCACTTAGGAAGCAACAGTGATTGACGGTCAATTTCACCTGCTGTTGTGCACATTCAACTTTGTACAGAACAAAGTATTCAGTGAGAATAATTCATTCATTCAGATCTAGTATGCGTTCTTTGAGTGTTCCCTTTATTTTTTGGAGCAATGTGTGTGTGTGTATTTGTATGTATGTATGTATGTATGTATGTATGTATGTATGTATGTATGTATGTATTATTATTATTATTATTTTATTTATTACTTAGATTTGTATGCCGCCCCTCTCCGAAGACTCGGGGCGGCTCACAACACGTGGAAACAAATCATAAATAATCTGACAATTTAAAATATTAAAGATTTAAAAAAAGACCCCATATACTAACAGACATACACACAAGCATACCATATATAAATTAAACATGCCCAGGGGAAGATTTATTTATTTATTTATTTATTACTTGGATTTGTATGCCGCCCCTCTCCGAAGACTCCGAAGACATGGGGGAACTGAAGATGTTTCAGTTCCCCCATGCCTGACGGCAAAGGTGGGTTTTAAGGAGTTTACGGAAGGCAGGAAGAGTAGGGGCAGTTCTAATCTCCGGGGGGAGTTGGTTCCAGAGGGCCGGTGCCGCCACAGAGAAGGCTCTTCCCCTGGGGCCCGCCAACCGACATTGTTTAGTTGACGGGACCCGGAGAAGGCCCACTCTGTGGGACCTAATCGGTCGCTGGGATTCGTGCGGCAGGAGGCGGTCTCGGAGATATTCTGGTCCAATGTATGTATGTATGCATGTATGTATCCCTTCTATATGTTTCAAAGAAAGGGGAAAAAAAGAAGAAATGGCTAACTTTGTGCTTTGATGAACTTCAGAATAAATGCAAGAGTTTTATTTTGAGTGAAAGACAATATATCAGAGCAGCTTAGGCTGTGAATTGTGGCTCGGAAGCTCCATCCCTTTAATTGTATTTCAAGCGTGGACTCACATTCCATGGACTTATAACAGATGATGACCTTTGGGTTTTTGATGAAGTGGAATATAGGAAAAATAATAAAGTCATCTTTTTGCAGGATCGGGGAGGGGGGGGAATAATATCTACTTTTGGCTCCTTACAGTCACTACTATTTAAATACGCATTTATACTGAGATATCGTTCTGTCATCTATATCAGGGGTCCCCAACCACCGGGCCGCGGACCAGTACCGGGCCGCGGGGCATGTTGCACCGGTCCGTGGAGTCAGCAGCTGCCGGCCCTCATGCCGCCACCCCCTCCCTCCAGCGCTTCGCCTCCTGCCGGGCAAGAGGCCTCGGGAGGCAGGTTCTGCCGGCCACAGGATGATGGATGGGACAGAGGGGCGGGAAGGACCGAGAGGCTCAAGCCTCTTTTGGCTTCTGCCGCGGGGCGCTTTTGCGTTTTTGGCTGGGGGGAGGCAGGAGGTCCAGCCTGACCCCCTATCTCCAGCGCTTAGCTCCCGCTGGGCAAGAGGGCTTAGAAGGCAGGTTCTGCCGGCCACAGGACGATGGCAGGAAAGAGGGGCGGGGAGGACCAGCACCCCCATGCTTAATCCCGCCCCCAACCACGCCCCTTTCCGCCCCCACTGGATCATAGAAAAATTGTCTTGCTGAAACTGGTCCCTGGTGGAAAAAACGTTGGGGACCACTGATCTATATCATCTCTCTCTCTCCCCCCCCTCCCTCCTTCAGTGGATTCATTTCATGAATATCTACTGTTACTTTTCTGAGCTCAGAACAATATTCAAACAATCTGCAATTGGATTTAGTTTTCTTTTCTAAACACCCATGTGAGGTTTGTTCCCTTTGGGTATATCGTGAAAAATGCACCAACAAGGATTTCATAATACAAGTATGTCCCATAGGGTATTGTTCCATAGTGTATTCGTGATTGTATGTTTGTATGACGATGGACTGCTCATGTAGTAAGACCGTGCATACTTTGAAAAGGACTTTGGGAGAAATGCTTTGGACTCCTGTATGATGGGAAGGTCGCTGCTTTTTATTCAAGAATTTTTTTCACATCAATGAGTCAGGATAAAGATGATGATGGTGAGGTGGAGGAGGAGGAGGAAGAGAAAGATAGAGGTATTGGCTCATGAAGGTTAAGATTATTTTTAAAGTATCTATCTGTCTGTCTGTCTGTCTGTCTGTCTGTCTCTCTCTCTCTATCTATCTATCGCTATATCTCTTTATCTTGCTATCTCTCTCTCTCTCTCTCTCTCTCTATCTATCTATCTATCTATCTATCTATCTATCTATCTATCATCCATCTATCTATGTTCTATCTATCCATATCTATTTTTCATTTCTATCTACCTACAGTATCTACCTATCATCTATCAGTCATTTATCATCCATCTCTCTCTCTCTCTGCCTCTCTCTCTCATCTATCACTCTTCATCTATTTACCTACCTATTGTGTCTCTATCTGTCTAGCTAGCTAGCAAGCATTATAATCTATCTATCCTCTCTCATCTATCCATCCATCCATCCATGTCTGTCTGTCTGTCTGTCTGTGTGTCCGTCCATCCATCCATCCATCTCTCCATCTATCTATCAATCTATCATCTATCACCCATCTATCTATCTATCTATCTATCTATCTATCTATCTATCTATCTATCTATCTATCTATCTATCTATCTATCTACCCATCTATCCATCTCTCCATCTATCTATCTATCAATCTATCTCTCTATCTATCATTTATCTATCCTTAAAGATGAGAAGTGTGGTGTTTTTGTAAAGACTGATCCGCTTCTTTTGATTTATTTTTCAAAGCAACTCCAGGTAAGGCATAGATATATAGACAGAAGATATTCATCTTTGGTAATAATTACAATTTCAATGGGATTTTGTCATAATAATGTAAAAGATGATAGGGCATTTATCTGACACCTCCTCCCCTGTGTTCTGGCTGTGTTAGCGGATGCTCCAACTAGGGTTATTACCACTGCCACTGCTAACTGGCCAGAAGCAATTATTGTTCAACCACACAGTTTAAAGGGCAGAGTGGCAATGCTTATTATATTATTACGGCAACCACACTTATTCTTGCAAAGAAAGAAAAAACATGTCATTTCTTTCCCCCTCCCACATAAACATGACTTCCAGGAAGATTCTTGCACTGGAAGAAAGTGACTTGCCTGTATGAATAAATCCAGGCTGATATTCGGAAAAACATCTTGCTTATTTAATTATTTAAATATGCCGACTTGGGCTATATTTCATAGTCCTCTCATACTACTGAACTAACTGCATTTGTGCGCTTAATATTGGATGTGATTCACCTTCACAGCTTACTCTCTTACAGCTTTCTTTTGCTTTCCGGCATTCTTTGTCAGCTATTTATTATTATTATTATTATTATTATTATTATTATTATTATCACCACCATCATCATCATCATCAGTAGTGATGGGCGAACTGAACCTGCACAATTCGGGTCCATACCGAATTTTGCGGTGTTTGGGATGCAGAACACGAACCCAAATTCTTTTTCAAACTTTGGGCAAAGTTCGGGGTCGTGTTTAGCGTTCGGAGCTTTGACATCACCAGCAGGTTGCTAAGGATGCCAAGGTGATCACTTCCTGGATTCCTGGATTCCATGGTGACGTCAAAACTCCGCCCCTGGAGTCTCTTCATGGGAGGGATTCCCCGTTTGGGTTCGAGTTCGGGTTAGGTTCGGGTTCGGCCAAATTTTGCGTAATTAGTGACTAATCACTAACCATCAGGAGACCCTACATCACACTAGTCCAGGGTTAGGCAAAGTTGGCACTTCTATGACATATGGATTTCAACTCCCAGAATTTCTGAGCTAGCATAATTGGCTCAGGAATTCTGGGAGTTGAAGTCCAGAAGTCATAGAAGAGCCAACTTTGCCTACCCCTGCACTAGTCCAATAGCAGTCCAATCTCCCCTTGAAAGTCTCAAGTGTTGGGGTGTTCACAAATTCTGCAGGAAAGCCATTCCACTGGTTGATCGCTCTCACCGTCAGAAAGTTCCTCCTTGCACAGCTTCCAACCGTTGTTCCTTGTCTGACTCTCTGGTGCTTGGAGGAGGAGATCAATCATCTGTATCATCCCTGGATTCTGAACAAGAATCAATGACACATCCACGCATGCGTAGAGTGATGCATAGGAGACAACAACTGAAGGATTATTACAAGAGAAAATGAGGCCACCTGTGGTTGGGTAGGGCTGCTGTAATTAGTGCTACAGATAAAAGTGCAGCCTGGTGTGTTAGCCTCATGGCAGTTTATCTGATTCATTGTTTTGTCAAGATCGTGGTTTTTTGCTGTTCAGGATTGTGTGTGTGGACTCTCTGGACTTTAGAATTGGACTCAATTTCCCAGTTATTGGGTGAGCAATTGGACTGCATTTCACCTGTGTCTTGTGTGTACCAGAAAATCCCTTTGACATTTAAAAAGGGAGGTGTTTCTGTTTTTCTGTTTATAAAAACTTTTGGGTTTTCCTTTTATCATGTGGTGTGTGTCTTCCTGGACTAATTACCCAGTAATTACGGGCGGTTGAAACACGCCAGCAGAACATTATTGAAGCTAGAAAATGGGTTCCTTATCATTCAACAGGAGTGCTGGTTTACCACCATCTTTTTTGGGGGGTTTAGGAGATGAAGACTTGGTAGCATGTGGCTTATGTTTGTTGTGTGAATAGCAATGACTGATTTTAATATTGTTGGGGATTTAGATTAACTGTTTTAAATTAATTGGATTATAATATCTCACTGTTTTTATATGTTGTAAACCACCCTGAGTCCTCGGAGAGGGACAGCATATAAATGCAATCAATAAAATAAATGAATTGCTTTCCTATTTTTTCTTTAACAGTTCATAAAATCCATCTATAGTTGTGCTGTTAAATAGTTCAGTCTGGCAAGATTCTGTCTATAAGTGAACAACAATAAAAGCCACTCATTTTTGGTTCTTTCGAAGTTGCACATTGTTTTTATATAATGATATGGACTTTTTTTTCTTTTTCTTTATGGGCAAAGTGAAGCTGTCAGTAGCACCTTCCTTTTTTTCAATCTATTGAATGCTTCATTAAGAGGGAAAAAAGGGACTTAAGAATATCTGCTGTAGATTTGAGTTTGGCATCTGCCTTTGGATATGATTTATTCCTCCTACAAAATGCAACCTTTGCAAACAATCCTTCACCACTAGTAAACTAATTATTAAGGAAACAGATCTACAATGTGCAGCCTGATGTGGAGGCATTAATCACTCTGTTCCACATTTTGAGAGAGCTACCCTTCTGGCGCGAGGACAATGGGAAGCTTTCTGGAATTCACACTCAAGTCCACAAAACATGACACTAATTTAACAGAACATGTTGCTCCACTGTCTCAGAATGAAGACCTGAGACTAGTGCCGAAGTTGAATAAAAGGCCAACTGCTTTATTCATTAACTGAAGGATCTAACGGGGAGTAAAAGATTAGCTGTTATTCTACTGAAGCCACTGGATTCTATCCAAATTATTTGGATTACTAGGGCCACATTTTCCAGGTTTCTGGCTATACTTTCTCATTACCATTGAAGTTAAAAACATTTCAGCCATCTTCAGAAAATTGATATCTATCATGCCCAAATGAACCTAGCATGCTTTTCCCTAATGACTGCCTAACCCGAGTCTACGGAGAGGGGTGGCATACAAATCTAATAAATAATAAATAATAACATTTCTGGGTGAACAGTGCAGTCAGGCGGTAGGGAAAGCAAGTAGGATGCTTGGCTGCATAGCTAGAGGTATAACAAGCAGGAAGAGGGAGATTATGATCCCGCTATATAGAATGCTGGTGAGACCACATTTGGAATACTGTGTTCAGTTCTGGAGACCTCACCTACAAAAAGGTATTGACAAAATTGAACGGGTCCAAAGATGGGCTACAAGAATGGTGGAAGGTCTTAAGCATAAAACGTATCAGGAAAGACTTAATGAACTCAATCTGTATAGTCTGGAGGACAGAAGGAAAAGGGGGGACATGATCAAAAAATTTAAATATATTAAAGGGTTAAATAAGGTCCAGGAGGGAAGTGTTTTTAATAGGAAAGTGAACACAAGAACAAGGGGACACAATCTGAAGTTAGTTGGGGGAAAGATCAAAAGCAACATGAGAAAATATTATTTTACTGAAAGAGTAGTAGATCCTTGGAACAAACTTCCAGCAGACTTGGTAGATAAATCCACAGTAACTGAATTTAAACATGCCTGGGATAAACATATATCCATCCTAAGATAAAATACAGAAAATAGTATAAGGGCAGACTAGATGGACCATGAGGTCTTTTTCTGCCATCAGACTTCTATGTTTCTATGTTTCTATAATTAATAACCAATAAATAATTGGTCTAATAAACCAATTTGCTGTCCTAAACATAGGACAATTTACTTATTGTTTAGATTTTAAACATATAGAATCTTATATTATGAAGTAGGTGATATATTATGAATAGTTCTTTTATTAAAGATATATATATATACAGAGAGATTTTTTAATTAGCTGTATGATACAATATTAAAATTTAGATGAAAGAGATTTTATTATTCTTTGCATTGATGTAACGTAACCTTTTGTAGGATGACGGTGAGGGAAAATTTTTATTTAGATTTTTAAGAATTGATAATGTTGTATAAATTTCGTAAATTACTCAAGACTCACTTATACCGCCAGGCATGGGGGAGTTGAGACACCTTTCCCCCAGGCTTTTTTACATTTTGTTTCATGTTTTGTATGAATGTGCTGTTTGGTTTTTAAAATATGATAGGGTTTTATATGCTTCTTTTAATATTAGATTTGTTTTGCTATAATATTGTTTTTTATTGTTGTGAGCCACCCCGAGTCTTCAGAGAAGGGCGGCATACAAATCTAATAAATAATAATAATAATAATAATAATAATAATAATAATAATAATAATAATAAAATGAATAGAAAATTTTAGATGAGGAGAGATAAGAGCCTCCATTGAGGTAGTAATAAGAAAAGTTTATATATGATTGATTTTAAGCATTGTTGTTGCGTTTATAACTATATATTGTTTTATTTTATGGTGGAGAAAATAAAAATCTTATACCAGAAAAAAAAATACCCTAGGACAATCTAGTGCAGTGATGATGGGATTACGGCACAAGTACAGTATAAGGTGACCAGATGTCCTGCTTTTGGTGGGACGGTCCTGCTTTTTGACCAATTTGTCCCGCGTCCTGTGACATTTTTAAAAAGTCCCGGGTTTTTTAAAAAACGGTATGTCTGGTCACCTTAGCTTTGGAGAATATAACGTACAGCAATTTAGTGCCCATTCAAAGTGGCAATAAAGTTATTTCCAAAATTTCTAAAAGTACTACAGCGAACTCCGGGAGTTGGAAGTTCCCACATGTCTTTTAAACCACCGAGGTTGAGGAAAAAGTTGGCGTGAGGGAACATAAGTTTCTCCTTCCCTCCCACCTCCTCAAAGAAGATGCCCCTCACCCACCCAGCCCTCCACCTCGCAGATGTCACCAAAGCCGCCACCCTCCTCTAGCCCTCATCACCTCGAGGTTCGACTACTGTAATGCTCTCTACATGGGGCTACCTTTGAAAAGTGTTCGGAAACTCCAGATCGTGCAGAATGCAGCTGCGAGAGCAGTCATGGGCTTTCCTAAGTATGCCCATGTTACTCCAACACTCCACAGTCTGCATTGGTTGCCGATCAGTTTCTGGTCACAATTCAAATTGTTGGTTATGACCTATAAAGCCCTTCATGGCATTGGACCAGAATATCTCCGAGACCGCCTTCTGCCGCACGAATCCCAGTGACCGATTAGGTCCCACAGACTGGGCCTTCTCCGGGTCCCGTCAACTAAATAATGTCGGTTGGCGGGCCCCAGGGGAAGAGCCTTCTATGTGGCGGCCCCGACTCTCTGGAACCAGCTCCCCCCAGAGATTAGAACTGCCCCTACCTTCCTTACCTTTCGTAAACTCCCTTAAAACCCACCTTTGTTGTCAGGCATGGGGGAACTGAGATATTTCCCCTGGGCCTATACAATTTATGTATGGTATGCTTGTATGTATGTCTGCTTAATAATGGAGGTTTTTTAAATATTTAAAATTGAAAATTATTAGATTTGTTATGAACTGTTTTATTGTGTTGTGAGCCGCCCCGAGTCTACGGAAAGGGGCGGCATACAAATCTAATAAATAGATAGATAGATAGATAGATAGATAGATAGATAGATAGATAGATAGATAGATAGACAGACAGACAGACAGACAGACAAACAAACGGCCCTGCACCATCTTGTTGTTGCTAAAGGCGAAGTAGTCAAATACAATAAAAAGAAGTCAAATGTACAATCTAAAGCTATTAAAGCCCATAATTAAACGATCGAGTCAGCACGCATGCATACCACTCATACAATTTGGCCATGGTAGTTCTTAATTCATAGTCTACAGCCAGGGGTGGGCTGCTGCCTGGATGTGGGGGGACAGACACAGTGGGGTAGCGAAAATGGAGCTCCACCCCAGAGCACCCAATTTGCACTGAAAGATGTTGGGAAAAAAATGCAGGGTGTCCTACATAAACCACACCCACAGTAAAAAAAATTGATAGCCCTTCACTGTCCCCAGGCCTGCTGGCAAAACCAGGTCTTTGTGGCCTTACGGAAGGTCAGTAGGGTGGGAGCAGTACGTACATTGGGGAAGGAGTTGATTCCATAGAACTGGGGCAGCAACAAAGAAGGCCCTTCCCCGTGGCCCTGCCAACCTGCATTGCTTAGTCGACGGGACCTGGAAGAGGCCAACTCTGTGTGCTCTTATAATAATAATAATAATAATAATAATAATAATAATAATAATAATAATAATTATTATTATTATTATTATTATTATTATTATTATTATTATTATTATTTATTGGATTTGTATGCCGCCCCTCTCCGCAGACTCGGGGTGGCTAACAACAATAATAAACACAACATGTACAATCCAATAATAAAAACAACTAAAAACCCCTATTATAAAACCAAACATACACACAAACATACCATGCATAACTTGTAATTGCCTAGGGGGAAGGAATATCTCAACTCCCCCATGCCTGGCAGTATAAATGAGTCTTGAGTAGTTTACGAAAGACAGGGAGGGTGGGGGCAGTTCTAATCTCCGGGGGGAGTTGGTTCCAGAGGGCCGGGGCTGCCACAGAGAAGGCTCCTCCCCTGGGGCCCGCCAAACGACATTGATTAGTCGACGGGACCCGGAGAAGGCCAACTCTGTGGGACCTTATCAGTCGCTGGGATTCATGCGGTAGCAGGCGGTTCCGGAGGTATAGGTCTCTGGGAGGTATACGGGAAGAGATGGTCCCGTAAATAGTCTGGCCCTGAGTCATGTAGGGCTTTTAGGGATTGGGTGTGTGTGTGTGTTTGTGTCTTTCACCCAGGAAGCAAAACCCTTCACCTTGCCATGTTCTTCTGATAACAATGGCTGTCTTCTTTTGCCATGTGCCTAATATCTGCCTTGCCCAGTAGCAGAAATCTCTTCATGCACCTCCTGCTATTTATAATCCACTCTGCCAAGTTACTTGTCAATTATTATTTTTTTGTCACTCGGTGCCATGCCATTCATAAGCTGTTTATCTTTACTCTGCATTCTTGCATCCTGGGGACCAGCCCTTTGAAGAGCATCTTAAAAGCATCTCTACTTAATGATACTGGCCAAAAAACCTCATCCTTTAGCGTTCCTAATTCTCCACATTAGCTCACTTTCGTTCCTTGACTATTCCTTTTTCTCTAGTTGCATATAAAAATTGGGATAAACATGACACGTCGGAGAACGGTATCTTTATTTTAATTCCTTGTCTTGTACTTACAATGATTGAAATGTTTGTTATCACTCAGCTGAAAGTTTTAAGAAAAGAACAGATTTTTTCCCTCCACCCGTGGGGTTTTCTTTTTATACCCTGGTTTGATAAGCTGATTGAATTCCCTGAATACTATAATACAATCCACCTTCTCTTATATTCGCAAAGCAGGAAGATGTGGTTATTGTCTGTAAAGATTCTCAGTCATCCAGGTTATGGTTGTCCCAATGTGCTTTTTCAGAAGGCAACTGGACTTTCCCGGGGGGCGCAGTGGTACTTCGGCTAATTTTCATATTTTTTACAGTCAAGTTTGGAGCGGTTAATATTAAGCTTGAATCTGTTGTGTGCTCTTGTGTTGTTGTGGTTGAAGCTGAAGTAGTCATTGACAGGTAGAACGTTGCAGCATATGATCTTGTGGGCAATACTTAGATCGTGTTTTAGGCGACGTAGTTCTAAGCTTTCTAGACCTAGGATTGGTAGTCTGCTTTCATAGGGTATTCTGTTTCGAGTGGAGGAGTGAAGGGCTCTTCTGGTGAAGTATCTTTGGACGTTTTCAAGGGTGTTGATGTCTGAGATGTGGTATGGGTTCCAGACAGATGAACTGTATTCTAGGATGGGTCTGGCAAAAGTTTTGTAGGCTCTGGTGAGTAGTGTGAGATTGCCAGAGCAGAAGCTGCATAGGATCAGGTTAACAACTCTAGAAGCCTTTTTGGCAATATTGTTGCAGTGGGCTTTGGCACTTAGATGATTTGATATTAGTGTTCCAAGGTCTTTTACTGAGTGGGGGTTGGCTGTGAGATTTTGTTTACAGTATTCAGTTTATATATGAGGTTATATAAACTTATAGCTTTCTGCCGTCAATCTTCTATGTTTCTATGTTCCTATGCTCTCAGAACTGAAGAAGATTCTCAGATGTTTCTAGCCTGGCACTCTAACCACTAGGCCAAACTGGGTCTCTGCAATGAGCTGGCTGAAGGATAAAACCCTCCTATGCACTGATAGCTTTGCCATAAGAACTAAGAAACCTCTCAAGCTTAGAACTACGGCGCCTAAAACACGATCTAAGTATTGCCCACAAGATCATATGCTGCAACGTCCTACCAGTCAATGACTACTTCAGCTTCAACTGCAACAACACAAGAGCACGCAACAGATTCACACTTAATATTAACCGCTCCAAACTTGACTGTAAAAAATATGACTTTAACAATCGAGTTGTCGAAGCGTGGAACTCATTACCGGACTCAATAGTGTCAACCCCTAACCCCCAACATTTCTCCCTTAGACTATCCACAATTGACCTCTCCAGGTTCCTAAGAGGACAGTAAGGGGCGTAGATAAGTGCACCAGTGTGCCTTCCGTCCCCTGTCCAATTGTCTTTCCTTTATCTCATATATCATATATATTTTCTTCCTTTCATATATCTTCTCCTCTATTTTTACATATTATCTTTATATATATTACTTCATGTCTATTCTCTTCCATATGTATTGTGTATTGGACAAATGAATGAATGAATGAATGAATGAATGAATGAATGAATGAATAAATGAATAAAATAAAATAAGATAAGATAAGATAAGATAAGATAAGATAAGATAAGATAAGATAAAATAAAATAAAATAAAATAAAATAAAATAAAATAAAATAAAATAAAATAAAATAAAATAAAATAAAATAAAATATAAAATAAAATAAAATAAAATAAAATAAAATAAAATAAAATAAAATAGTAAAGTAAGGTAAGGTAAGGTAAGGTAAAGTAAAGTAAAGTAAAGTAAAGTAAAGTAAAGTAAAGTAAAGTAAAGTAAAGTAAAGTAAAGTAAAGTAAAGTAAAGTAAAGTAAAGTAAAGTAAAATAAAATAAAATAAAATAAAATAAAATAAAATAAAACAAAATAATAAAGATCTTGTAGCAAAGAGCAACAGAAGCCAGGGGAGATCGTGGCTCATGATACCAGCTTGCCACATCGCGGCCAGCAAAGAGGGCAAAATCAGCAAAGCTGAAATGAATAAACCAGTCTGTCTTAGCCAGTAGAGAAATTGAGGTGAATCGGGGGACGAGGAAACTTATTTATGGCTTCCCAGGGGTGAGCGCTCTATTAGCAGTGGGAATAGAACACTTTCTCTTCCCTTGTCGGCAGCCCTGGCAGAATTCGATGGCAGCAGCTAAGCTGGGTGCCGACCAAGCGTTTCGTATCCAGCAAAATGCTACAGACTCAGCATCATCATCCCAGGGCATCGTGGGAGGAATGATGGACAGCATGCTTTTTTTTTTTTTTTTTAAGAAAGCAGAACCAATTATTTCCCCGATGAGGTCAATTTAAAAAATAAAATAAAATAATAAAATAAAATAAAATGGAAGGGGAAGGGAATGTGACTCTGAGTGATTAGGAAATCTTCCTTCCTTCCTTCCTTCCTTCCTTCCTTCCTTCCTTCCTTCCTCCCTCCCTCCCTTCCTTCCTTCCTCCCTTCATCTCCCTCCTTCTTTTCCCTATCCATCCATCCATCTGAGATGGGTAAAATGTGAACCCAGATTGTTGGGGGCAAGAGGCTGACTTTGTAAACTGTTTAGAGAGGGTTGTAAAGGCACTGTGAAGCAGTATATACGTCTAAATACTATTGCTGTTGTCCTTCCTTCCTTCCTTCCTTCCTTCCTCTCCCTCCTTCTTTTCCCTATCCATCCATCCATCTGAGATGGGTAAAATGTGAACCCAGATTGTTGGGGGCAAGAGGCTGACTTTGTAAACTGTTTAGAGAGGGTTGTAAAGGCACTGTGAAGCAGTATATACGTCTAAATACTATTGCTGTTGTCCTTCCTTCCTTCCTTCCTTCCTTCCTTCCTTCCTCTCCCTCCTTCTTTTCCCTATCCATCCATCCATTCCAGCTAAAGATTGACTCAGCCTCCCATTCTTCCAAGATGGGTAAAATGAGAACCCAGATTGTTGGGGGCAAGAGGCTGACTTTGTAAACTGTTTAGAGAGGGTTGTAAAAGCACTATGAAACAGTAAATGCTATTGCTTCCTTCCTTCCTTCCTTCCTTCCTTCCTTCCCCCCCTTCTCTTCCCTATTCATCCATCCCAGCTAAAAATTGACTCAGCCTTCCATCTTTCTGAGATGGGTAAAATGAGGACCCAGATTGTTGGGGGCAATAGGCTGACTTTGTAAACTGTTTAGAGAGAGTTGTAAAAGCACTGTGAAGCGGTATATAAGTCTAAATGCTATTGCTCTTGTCCTTCCTTCCTTACTCCCTCCCTCCTTTCATTTCCGAGAGATTTTTATCCATCCATGAGAAATGTCAGTTGTGATGAACGCTTGACCGAGTTTCTTCTGCTTATGCATGATAGAGGCTCATTTGAACCGGTATGAAAAGAAATCCACAGACATTAAAGGAGGCTGACATGACACAAGATAATAACTGTTTTCGTAAGTTAAAGCCGCCACCTTCGTATAATAATGGAGATTTATACTTTAAAAAAAGAAGAAGATGGATTTATTCTGCAAACATAAACTAAGTCCGGGTGACAATTGGTTCATGGTAGCTACAGCTTAGTGACTGCCTTGTTTAGCAATGGTGACAGTGATGAAAAAGTCACTTTCTGACCAGAGGTTACCTTTATGACCTTTTATAAAGCAAAGGAAAACTGAAGTATGATCATATGCACAGTCATGGTTTTATCAAGTGACTGCTTCACTTAATGGCCAAGTTGCCATTTCCAGTTGAAGTTGCTAAATGAGGACTCCTTGTAATTTCAAAAGCCATCTATTTAAGATAGATTTGGGGTTTTTTCCCCCTTACCATGCCAGTAAATGAAATGGAGAGGAAAGAAAAAAAGAAGAAGGGTGCAGATGAGAGAGACAGGGAGAGAAAGAGGGAAAGGGTGAAAGAAAGGAGAGGGGGGAGGGAGGAAGATTTTTCAGTTGGTGGGGCCTTCTATGTGGTGGCTCCGGCTCTCTGGAACCAACTGCTCCTGGAGATCTGCACCACCCCCACCCTCCTAGCCAACAGGTCTGGGGCAATTGAGCAACCCCATCTAGCTATGCCCAAGAAGAAATGAATGGCTTTGTTTCTAGGGGTTTAAATTGTTTTTTTTAAATTGTTTTTAATTGTTGTACACTGTCCAGAATCAAGAAGGAGTTTGGCGGTTTAAAAATCTAACAAACAAAAAGTAAATAAATAAGCAAACAAACACTGCTATACATGATCATAATGCTGATCCTTCCCCCAAGCAATTACAGTCTATCAGCAGAAGAAAATTAAAGATATACAGTGGTGCCTCTACCTAAGAATGCCTCTACTTAAGAGCTTTTCTAGACAAGAACCGGGTGTTCAAGATTTTTTTGCCTCTCCTTAAGAACCCGAGCCTGGAAAAAATTCCCAGGAAATTTGTGAGTGGCACAAAGGCCTGGCCAGTTTCCTGCCATTCCCCCTTTAATCCTGGCCATCTCGGGCTTTTCTGGGCTGCCAGAGGAGCCTTTCAGTGGTGCTTAAGGAGGCTTTGGCAGTCCAGACCGAATGGAGCGTTTTCCTTTCTCTGGGCGCTTGGAGAGGGAATAAACCACTTCCCTGCAGTGACTCCCTCGCGCTGCCTCCCATACACATGGCGTGAGGTTGCCTCCCGGAGTTTCTGGGTGCGGAAAGGCTAAAGGGGGCACTCAAGTCACTGTCCTCCTCCTCTTCTTCCTCCTACTCCTCCCACCCACATTCCGAGCTTTTATTTCTTTCCTGATGGGTTTGCACACATTATTTGCTTTTACATTGATTCCTATGGGAAAAATTGCTTCTACTTAAGAAATTTTCTACTTAAGAACCTGATCACGGAACGAATTGAGTTCTTAAGTAGAGGTGCCACCGTATTCCCTGTTCCTCTGCAAATTCTTCTACAAAAGTAGCATGAGCCTGTTCTCTCAATCTGCACATGTAAACTTAAGTCACTAGATGGCAAACTTCCAGATCAGTGAGTCTGCTACAGCCTCTGGGACTAACGCCTGGATAATATTATTTAAAGAGAAAGCCATCAAAACTGCTATTTTCATTAAGTATTACTCCAGTAATCAGGGAAATTATTTTAATCCAGCAACCTGCGTTCTAAATTTGTCATGGGTAATGACAGGTTTTGTGTGATTAGTAGCAAAATATCTAATATATTGAATTGCTGCAGATCGCTTTGAATTGTTCTTCCGTTCCTCGCTGGCTACTGTTATTTGCTTCCAGTGGGTAGCTCACAGTTTGAAATCCCTACAATAAGCGGAGTTAGCTGTCAATATGACTGATTCGGTTTCGGTTTGAAGAGCACTGTGCTGTAACATTTGAGGACTCGGTGAGTACAGTGGGTAAGGCATCAAAAATCATTCAGGCGGTGAAGTTCTCCTATGCACTTAGTATTAATGGGAATTGTTTTGTAAATTATTGTTGAATTTTGTGGCCAGTACATATCCCTACTGACTTTCATCCATTTATCTCTGCACTCTTGTCATTTCCTTTATTTTAATACCTTTATTTTATTTTATTTATTTATTTATTTATTTATTTATTTATTTATTTATTTATTTTTAAAATTAATTAATTTTTTTAAATTTTTTATTTTATTTTATTTTATTTATCTATTTATTTATCTATTTATTTATCTATTTATCTATTTATCTATCTATCTATCTATCTATCTATCTATCTATCTATCTATCTATCTATCTATCTATCTACCGTGTTTCCCCGATAGTAAGACCAAAATTGCATCGTTTAGCTCTTCATTCCCGGCTTGTTAAAAATCGAGACAAAAATGCCCTGCAGAACTTCAGGGGTTCAGTGTCCCAACAGCCAGAATAAATACCCGCAAGGAATGTTAGATGCTGAAGTCCAAAATATTTAGAATTTACTAGAGTGAGTTCCATTGCTTTAAGAAAATGGGAATGGACAATATGCCCGGGCAAATCAGGAAAATCAATCTAGATCGAGACAATGATTCAAATCAATTTGGAAACTCGATCTGATTCATCCAAAGCAATTTGGAGACACCCAGAGTTGGACTCAATAATTTTATCTGACTTCCCCATTTCAATTTAGAAAAGTCAATTGATCCGGAGATTTGATTGAATTGCCTTCTACCTGAATCTCCAAGCTAATTTTTTTCGGTCCTTTTTTCACACAGGCTCGGTGGATCATGCTACAATTCCCAAGACTGACTTTATATTTTTAAACCACAGACATCAACGTAGAGCCTAGATAGGTTCATGAATCAGAATATTAATAGCCAACAAGTAGAACGGGAAGGCCAGAATAGTAATTAGGTTTTATGGAGAGCTGGTGTATTTAAGAAGCAAAATCTTTAATCACGACAAGAAAGAAACAACGATAGTCACATTGATCTGAAAGAAATCCAATATTTATAGTAGAGGAATACCTTCCTAGGACCAATTTGTTTGGGCTGTAGTCAGGCAAAGGCTACATAAGCTTTCTTTCTGTTCCCAGACCAGCAGATAAAGTAGTATTAATGAGCCACAAAGCACCATCAGATATTCCTTCTTTCAATTCTGCCTTCTAAACAAGAACAAATAGGGAGGAAAAATACTCTTCTCTCAGGCTTTGAACTGTATCCTTACAACGTCTAGCCCTTTGTTACGATTTAAGCAGTGCTGTTGTAAGATCTGTCTTAAAGTTTTCTTTACCACAGAAAGAAAACTTCTGTTTTCCTACATCTGAAATAACAATAACACTTAGATTTAGAACAGAACAGAATAGAATAGAATAGAATTTTATTGGCCAAGTGTGATTGGACACACAAGGAATTTGTCTTGGTGCCTATGCTCTCAGCGTACATAAAATAAAATATGCATTTGTCAAGAATCATGAGGTGCAACACTTAATGATTGTCATAGGGGTCAAATAAGCAATGAAGAAACAATCAATATTAATAAAAATCTTAGGATACAAGCAACAGGTTACAGTCATACAGTCCTAAGTGGGAGGAAAAGGATGATAGGAATGATGAGAAAAACTAGTAGAAATAGAAGTGCAGATTTAGTAAAAAGTCTGACAGTGTTGAGGGAATTATGTGTTTAGTAGAGTGATGGCGTTCGGGAAAAAACTGTTCTTGTGTCTAGTTGTCTTGGTGTGCAGTGCTCTGTAGCAACGTTTTGAGGGTAGGAGTTTAAACAGTTTATGTCCAGGATGTGAGGGATCAGTAAATATTTTCCCCGCCCTCTTTTTGACTTGTGCAGTATACAGGTCCTCAATGGAAGTCTGTTGGCAGCAATTGTTTTTTCTGCAGTTCTATACCACTTTGTAGTGTTATACGAGCAGTGAAGGGCTACCAAAATTTTTACTACCACGCTGTGGTCATGGCTTATGCATTTTCTTTCAACATCTTTCAGTGCAAATTGGGTGCTCTGGGGTGGAGCTCCATTTTCGCTACCCCACTGCATCCGTCCCCCATCCAGGCAGTAGCCCACCCCTGTTTACAACACTAAATGGTTTACAGATTCAACATATTGCTCCCAACAACCTAGGTCCTCATTTTATGAACTTTGGAAAGATGGAAGGCTGACTCAATG
The DNA here is from genome assembly GCF_031021105.1 of Erythrolamprus reginae. Classification (NCBI taxonomy): domain Eukaryota; kingdom Metazoa; phylum Chordata; class Lepidosauria; order Squamata; family Dipsadidae; genus Erythrolamprus; species Erythrolamprus reginae. The sequence continues at coordinate 51,023,624 of NC_091957.1, forward strand.
TTGAGCCAGCCAGGATCAAACTCCTGACAGTGGGCAGAGTTAGCTTGTAATACTACATTATAATCACTGCACCACCATAGATAAAATTTGCAGATGCCAGAGAAAAAAATTGCAAGGTGGATGGATGGATGAATGGATGGATCGATAGATGGATGGGAGGAAGAGAAGGAGGAAGGGAAGGAAGGAAGAAGGGAAGGAAGGAAGAGAAGGAGGAAGGGAAGGAAGGAAGAAGGGAAGGAAGGAAGGGAAGGAGGAAGGGAAGGAAGGAAGAAAGGAAGAGAAGGAGGAAGGGAAGGAAGGAAGAAGGGAAGGAAGGAAGGAAGGAAAGAGTGTGAGAGGGAGGGAGGGAGGGATGGATGGAGGGAGGAAGGAAGGTCTTTGTTATTTTTCTTCTCTGTTTAGAAGATCGATGGATGGATGGGAGGAAGAGAAGGAGGAAGGGAAGGAAGGAAGAAGGGAAGGAAGGAAGAGAAGGAGGAAGGAGGAAGGAAGGAAGGAAGGAAGGAGAGAGTGTGGGAGGGAGGGAGGAAGGAAGGTCTTTATTATTTTTCTTCTCAGTTTAAGATAAGAAAATATATTTGAAATGAGATCAATAAAATTAACCTGTTAATCTGTTTAATATTATCAGTCTGTTTAATATAAAACTTATTAGAACTGAAATAATTCAAGGGAAAGTTTAGAGGGAGAGAGAGGAAGTAATTGGAGAAAGGTAGAGGTGGGGTGGGATTCAATTTTGGTGTAGCCCGCTACCGCAAATCCCCTCACTTCACTTTTTTTTTTAACCTTGCAAAAAAAAAAAAAATCTTAGAGGACTCCAATCTGATCGACTCTGCTTCCTGGGGCTGCACTTTCCAAAAAGTGCATGTTTTCTCGCCCAACTGCTGTGAAAAGCTTGCTGTAATTTGGTGGCAAACATTCAGATAAATAGTTTATTCCACAGTAATTCGGGTATGTAAGCTGCTTAGCACAATATAGTAAGGCAGGGAAGAGAAGTTGCAAACCCCGTCAGTGAAGGGATTCTGATTGGCAGGTTCCAGGAACAGAGCCTTCTTTGATGTTGCCCCAGCAGGGGTGGGTTCCAACTTACCTCCCACACCAGGTGGCCATATCTCATGGGGACTCATGCACAAGAGCAGTGCAAAAATCCTCAAATAAATTCCTACCTCTCCGGGCGATCGCAGTCGGTGTTAGTGGGGGGTCAGAGGTCGACCCGGAGGTCTCTCCCTTGTGGGGTGCCTCAGGGGTTGGTCCTCTCCCCCCTGCTATTTAATATCTACATGAAACTGCTGGGTGAGATCATCCAAGGGCATAGGGTGAGGTATCATCAGTACGCTGATGATACCCAGCTTTACATCTCCATCCCATGTCCAGTCAACAAAGCAGTGGAAGTGATGTGCCAGTGCTTGGAGGCTGTTGGGGCCTAGATGGGTGTCAACAGACTCAAACCCAACTGTGATAAGATGGAGTGGTTGTGGGTTTTGCCTCCCAAGGACAATTCCATTTATCCGTCCATCACCCTGGGAGGGAATCATTGACCCCCTCAGAGAGGGTCCGCAACTTGGGCGTCCTCCTCGATCCACAGCTCACATTAGAAAACCATCTTTCAGCTGTGGCAAGGGGGGCGTTTGCCCAGGTTCACCTGGTGCACCAGTTGCAGCCCTAATTGGACCGGGAGTCATTGCTCACAGTCACTCATGTGCTCCTCAACAAATAATGCTGTCCACCATTTGTCCTTTTTGTGGCTATTCAAACACTGTGACTTAATCGACTGAAAAAGAGTCCAAGTACCTATTTGAAAACTTATCTTATTGTAAGCCATTCCCACCCAGTCACATAACCTTTAAGCCACTCCCAGTCGTGATTGTCAAGCCACTCCCACCTGGTCACATGGCCGACAAACTACTCACATGACCATCAAGCCACACCCACCAAATAAGCCTACACTGTGGCAGTAAAAATTTTGGCAGCCGATCACTGCCCTCAATGCTTCCAGAAAGGTGATTCATCAACCAATCAGTGAATAAAATGAACAAATCAATCAGTAAATTCAGTGTGTATACACGTGTTTCCGCTGAAGGTCAAAAACACAGCTTCAACTTTACTGTAATTGCGAGGAAAAGGTGGCGCCCATTTCCGAGACTCCTTCTATTGAAACTTGGTGATTCAGTGCAAATAAGAAACTTACTTTATTGATTCAGCCTGTATGGTTTGGCAAAAGATTCATTGCCAAGGTCTTCGAGGCACTGTGTTTAATTCAGCATTCAAATCTCCGAAGCTTTGAAACCCATTGTTAACCGATTTGCACAATTCCACACTTGATCTTGTTGTGGTTAGCTCTGGCCCAGCTCCTGCCCCAAGGACTGTGGATGTGGGGGAGACATCCACATGCTGCAGGCCTGGTTTGCCCCCGGTGGAATCTGCCGATGAAGGCTCCTCTGACCAAGAAGACATGAGTGACAGATAGGAGGAGAGTTTGGCAGACAGCTCAGAAGGAGATCAATTATCTAGCTCCTCCTTGGATTCAGAACAAGAATTAATGATACAGCCACGCATGCGGAGAGCGATGCATAGGCAACAACAACTGAGAGATTATTATCAAAGAAAATGAGGCCACCTGTGGCTGGGTGGGGCTGTGGTCATTAGTGAGGCTGCTATAAATAGCAGCCTGTGGGTTTGGCCATTGTGGAGGATTATCTGATCATTGTGTTTCATGACTGCTTTACTGACTTTGACCTTTTGTGTGCTGACTTTTCCCTGCTTTGAAACTAAACCAGAGCAAAGTGTGTTTCACTTTGTGAAAGAAGGACTGTGAATTGCCTCACAGTTGCAAGCTAAGTATCACAAGACTGATAAGGGACTTGTATAAATTACCAGTTTGTTTGGAGACGAGTGCTCTTTGCTATACCAAAATAGGGCTTAGTTTAAGTGAATTTTCATTATAAAGAACATTGTTTTGAATTTTCAAACGTGTGTGTGTCTGAAATTTGTACCTGTGAATTTTTGGGAGGAGCCCGACAGAACAGATCTTATCTACCTCTACACATACCAATAGCTTGATGCTTTGTTGGGGTGCATCTAATTTTCTTTCTTACCCCTGCTTTACATTCTCACTGTGAAGCCCTGCAGACCATTGCCCATCACAAATTCTCAATTTATAGGTACATTTAGAATGGCTGATTTAATGAGTATTGATGGCTGTGTCTTAGCCCAAGGGTCAGAAGGGATAAAGCACTGAGGTCAGACAGAAGAATCCTTATTTACTGCAGAGTTTTGGCTTAGATTTATGTCACGGTAGAAGAGTCATCACGAACATCTTTCTACATCTCTTTGTTCTCAACACTGTTGGCCAAAAGAGTGACCCGCTGCACAAGTAGAGTTTGTAGTAGCCGCAGGTCCTTTGACTTTATTGACAATATCTGTTGTAAATACTGTGCAGCTACAAATTGACAACAAGGTGGTAAAGACGAGGCAAATCAATTCACCCTAAGTCAAGGCACCAATACAAGTGCTGCCCAGTATGAAGCCGAAAAGAAAGGATGTATGAAATGTTAATAAAGGACTCTTACTTATTTTTTCCTCAATAATAATAATAATAATAATAATAATAATAATAATAATAATAATAATAGTAATAATAATAATAGTAATAATAATAATGTATTAGACTTGTATGCCGCCCCTCTCTGGAGACTCGGGACGGCTCACAACAACAAGAAAAACAATATTGAAACAAATCTAATAATAATAGTAATAGTAATAATAATAATAATAATAATAATAATAATAATAATAATAATAATAATAATAATAATAATAATGGCTTACAAGTGGAACACTCAAAAAGAAGACAGAAGATCTAATACTGGCGGCACAAGAACAGGCCATTAGAACAAATGCTGTCAAAGCCAGAATTGAAAAATCAACAGACGATCCAAAGTGCAGACTCTGTAAAGAAACAGATGAAACAATCGATCACATACTCAGCTGCTGCAAAAAGATCGCACAGACTGACTACAAGCATAGACACGATGCTGTGGCACAGATGATCCACTGGAACTTGTGCCGGAACTACCATTTACCAGTGGCAAAGAACTGGTGGGATCATAAGCCCGAAAAAGTGGTCAAAAATGAGCAAGCAAAACTACTGTGGGACTTCCGACTTCAGACTGACCGAATTTCAGACACACACACGTTTGAAAATTCAAAACAATGTTCTTTATAATGAAAATTCACTTAACCTAAGCCCTCTTTTGGTATAGCAAAGAGCACTGGTCTCCAAACAAACTGGTAATTTGTACAAGTCCCTTATCAGTTCTGTGATACTTAGCTTGCAGCTGTGAGGCAATTCACAGTCCTTCTTTCACAAAGTGAAACACACTTTGCTCTGGGTTAGTTTCCAAGCGGGGGAAAATCAGAACACAAAAGGTCAGAGTCAGTAAAGCAGTCATGAAATACAATGATCAGATAATCCTCCACAATGGCCAAACCCACAGGCTGCTATTTATAGCAGCCTCACTAATTACCACAGCCCCACCCAACCACAGGTGGCCTCATTTTCTTTGACAATAATCTCTCAGTTGTTGTTGCTTATGCATCGCTCTCCACATGTGTGGCTGTATCATTAACTCTTGTTCTGAATCCAAGGAGGAGCTAGATAATTGATCTCCTTCTGAGCTGTCTGCCACACTCTCCTCCTCCCTGTCACTCATGTGTTCTTGGTCAGAGGAGCCTTCATCAGCAGATTCCACCGGGGGCAAAACAGGCCTGCAGCATGTGGATGTCTCCCCTACATCCACAGCCCTTGGGGCAGGAGCTGGGCCAGAGCTAACCACAACATAAATGGTCTCCAACCGTTGTGTTATACGACTGAATTGCATCATTGGAGTGCAACAGGCCATTCCAAAATACAGATGCATTTTGCTCACAAATCCCCATTTGTGAATCCCCATGGGCTTACTATAAAAATTTCATTCTGAAAACCAAATCAGATTCAGGTAGCCTAACAAAAGCACCTTATTCAAATGATTCAAGCAGCAAAAGTTATTGCCTCCTTTTCTGCCATTTAATTTCCCCATTTATGAATAAACCATTAACGGTGCACTCGCTACCATAAGTGAGATCTTATTATTAATTTCCTTTCTTGCTTGGAAGGAAAGGAGTTTAGATAAAATCCCCCCACAAAAGGAAACCATTAGAATTACAGTGGCAGACGGTAGGCCAAAGGAGAAGGTGGCTTACAGGAAGGTAGCTGACCGTAACTTAACAGTAGGATATGTCAACTACAAGAAATGTCATCTATTGTCAGCTATACAATAAAGCAGCACAAAATAGTGGCGCTATCCAGGCGGAGTTTGAAAAGCAATGCATTGCAATTTCAGACATCAAGTCTATATTGCTCACTCTGCTGGCTGAAAAGAGGGGGGGGAATGGCTTTGACAAATTGTTAGCAATTCTAACTTACTCGGAGCATAGAGCAAAGAATCATAGGCCTAGAAGGGCCCCCAAAGGATTAGACAGATTCATGGATGCCAAGTGTATCGGTGGTTATTGAAATGGATATCCATGTGCCGCCTCTATGTTGGTTGAGGCGGGCAGGATTCCCTTGAGTACCATTTGTTGGGGGTCAAGGGAAAGGAAGGAGAAGGAGGAGGGGAGGGGGAGGAAGAGGTAAAGGCCACTATTGAAGCTATATCTTCACCGATATTGACATCTATCAATCATATCTGATTCATGATCTCATTTTACCTGCTGACATTCCACTGAGAAAACAGAAACTTACATAATAATTTTAAAAACGTTCTTTTCACATATGTAACTCAGTTGTCTGTTCTGACTGGATTAAATCTGACCAAACCAACAGAGGAAAATCAAAGTTACTAGCCAGAGAAGTTTCAAGGGGCGATTTGCCATTATGGCATCGGACCTTCATGGCATCGGACCAGAATATCTCTGGGACCCCCTTCTGCCGCACGAATCCCAGCGACTGATTAGGTCCCACAGAGTTGGCCTTCTCTGGGTCCCGTTGGCTAAACAATGTCGTCTGGCGGGTCCCAGGGGAAGAGCCTTCTCTGTGGTGGCCCTGACTCTCTGGAACCAGCTCCCCCCGGAGATTAGAACTGCCCCCACCCTCCTTGCCTTCCGTAAACTCCTTAAAACTCACCTCTGCCATCAGGCATGGGGGAAATGAGGCATTCCCCACTCCCCCTGGCCTATACAATTTATGTATTGTATACATAAATTGTATAGGCATACTATTATTATTTAGATTTGTATTGGCATACAAATCTAAATAATAATAGTATGGTATGTCTGTGTGTATGTCTGGTTTAATAATGTTTTTTTAAAAAAAAAATAATTTATTAGATTTGTTGTGAATTTATTTATGTATTTATTTATTGGATTTGTATGCCGCCCCTCTCCGAATTGTTTTATTATATGTTGTGAGCCGCCCCGAGTCTACAGAGAGGGGCGGCATACAAATCTAATAAATAAATAAATAAATTATCATTTCTAGAATGCAATCAACGGGCATAAGCCGTAATTGTTTAGGGAAAACAGCCACGTACCCAAATAGCAAAAAAAATAATGTTTTCCTCCCAAGGAGCATTTCAGCTTGACAAGTATTCAGGCAGGGATTAACTTCATGTTAAAGTCAAATGTGTAAGGGGAAAAAGTTTTCACTTTTTTTGCACATTAAAAGGCTGTTGCTATTGTCACAGCAGGAGCTTTCTGTGTTTGGGCAAAAACCTTGCAGGCAATTCAGATGTCATACAACAGGCTTCATTGCTCATTCTGATAGTTCTCTTTTTCTCCTTCCTTCCCTTCTTTCTCTCTCCCCTTCTCTCCTTCTCTTTCCTCTCCAGGATAATCACTTCGCCTCCTCTCTCCACGTAAACCAAAATTAATTTGGGGGAGATTAAAAACACTTTATAACGAGTGGTTTAAATGATGAAAACATGCAATTTCCCTGTGCGTTCATCACTCAACAACCACATTGAATATGTTTGTTGGCAACAATTTGAAGGATATTCTTATGAGCTCAGAGACAAGAGATGGGCAGCATTAAGTTGACCTGTGGCTGGTGGTGGCTTCTAAAGGAGTTATCTAGAAATATGGATGAATGGGGCAATATTTGGAAAGGACTGAACTGTGAAAAGTGTTGATGAAGTTTGATTTTCTCAAATAAATAGAAGAGGCGAGGCGAGGAGAGGAGAGGAGAGGAGATAAACAATGTTATTTGGCGGGCCCCAGGGGAAGAGCCTTCTCTGTGGTTGCCCCGGCCCTCTGGAACCAACTCCCCCTAGATATTAGAACTGCCCCCACCCTCCCTGTCTTTCGCAAACTACTCAAGACTCACTTATGCCGCCAGGCATGGGGGAGTTAATATATTCCTTCCCCCTAGGCCATTACAAGTTATGCATGGTATGTTTGTGTGTATGTTTGGTTTTATAATAAGGGTTTTTAGTTGTTTTATTAATTGGATTGTTACATGATGTTTTTATCATTGTTGTTAGCCGCCCTGAGTCTACAGAGAGGGGCGGCATACAAATCCAACAAATAAATAAATAAAATATGATAAGATAAGGTGAGGTAAGGTTAGGGAATGGAATGGAATGGAATAGAATGGAATGGAATGGAATAGAATATAATTCTTTATTGGCCAAGTGTGATTGGACACACAAGGAATTTGTCATTGGTCATATGCTCTCAGTGTACATAAAAACACAAGATCCATTTATCAAGAATCAGGAGGTACAACACTTAATGAGTGTCACACGGTACAAATAAGCAATCAGGAAACAAACAATATTAATATAAATCGTAAAGATGCAAGCAACAAGTTACAGTCATACAGTCATAAGTGGGAGGAGATGGGTGATAGAAATAATGAGAAGACTAATAGTAATAGTAATGCAGTGTTAGTGAATAGTTTGACAATGGCGAGGGAATTATTTGTTTAGCAGAATGATGGTGTTTGGGGAAAAAACCCTTGTTTAAGTGTCTAGTTGTCTTGGTGTGCAATGTTCTATAGCATCATTTTGCGGGTAGGAGTTGAGACAATTTATACCCAGAATGCAAGATTTCAGTAAATATAACACCTCTATTTTATATTTCTATATTTGTAGCAATGCCTATTCCCTCCTTTATATTATTATCTTAAGATAAACTACACCTCACTTAGAGGAGACAATCATTCTCTACTTACCCTTTTTGATGTTGTGCCAAGCTTGTCTATTTTTCTTTTAAGTTAATATCTAAGATCAAAGATTAATCCAATTAATACTAATCTCTAAATCTATTAGATCTAGAAATTTTCTTCTTTTTTAAAAAAAAAATCAAGATTTTGCTAGTCTTTTAATCCTTTAGACAATAGCTTAGGCATTCACACCATTTCCCAAATGTAATAAACACATCGTAAAATACCGAAAAAATGTTATTAGGCACGAATCATATATAAAGATCATTTCACAACATAAATGGAAACAAACAGAATAATGTGAATATGATCGAGGTATTAGCCAGAAAGGGATAATTGCAATGTTCATAGCTCATTGGATTAAGTCAACCTCTTATGGAATTAAAAATAACAACAAAGACCATCCTTAGACTGGTATATTGACAAGAGCACAATCCTCTATTTTGGAATAGAGTGAGATGGCATGATTGAACTTAGATACTCCCTCACTGGTGTAAAAAAAAGCAACATCCATCATAGATACAGACTGATGTTTCTGCTACTTCTGTTAACAGACATTAAATGTTTTTTTTAAATTATTACATTTGTTATGAATTGTTCTATTGCTGTTGTGAGCCGCCCCGAGTCTACGGAGAGGGGCGGCATACAAATCTAATAAATTAAGTAAGTAAGTAAGTGAATGAACTCAATCTGTATAGTCTGGAGGACAGAAGGAAAAGGGGGGACATGATCGAAACATTTAAATATATTAAAGGGTTAAATAAGGTTCAGGAGGGAAGTGTTTTTAATAGGAAAGTGAACACAAGAACAAGGGGACACAATCTGAAGTTAGTTGGGGGAAAGATCAAAAGCAACATGAGAAAATATTATTTTACTGAAAGAGTAGTAGATCCTTGGAACAAACTTCCAGCAGACGTGGTAGATAAATCCACAGTAACTGAATTTAAACATGCCTGGGATAAACATATATCCATCCTAAGATAAAATACAGAAAATAGTATAAGGGCATACTAGATGGACCATGAGGTCTTTTTCTGCCGTCAGACTTCTATGTTTCTATGTTTCTATGTTTCTATGTTTCTAAGTAAGTAAGTAAGTAAGTAAGTAAGTAAGTAAGTAAGTAAGTAAGTAAGTAAGTAAGTAAGTAAGTAAGTAAGTAAGTAAGTAAGTAAGTAAGTAAGTAAGTAAATTGCCTTGTAATTCATGCTTTTTAGCAATGCAGGACTACTTTAGTTTGCTTTCAGAAAGAAAGAAATGACAATAAAGGAGAATATCTACGAGTCATATGTAGAGATCATTTCACATCGTAAATGGAAATAAACAGAACAATTCTATTTGCACAGAATCTTTCACAGAGCCATGTTGCCCTAGCTCAGCTCCAACGTACATGTGTTTACCCACTAGCTGATTTTTGGCTTTCACAGAGGCTCTGAAAGGGAGTTTTTTAGCATGCGCCCAAGGAAAAAAAGGTTTGCCATCACTGGTGTATAACCTTCAATAAATCATTTATGCTGCAAACTATATGAATGGTCCTGATTTTTTGCAGTCTGTTACTTGTTTTTTTTTCCCCTTCCAATCTCTTCTTCATCATTTCCTCCTAACATATAGATTTCTATATGAAGAAAAGGAAGTTTATTTGGGATAGAAACCTACACCCAGATGGTTATTATTTTGAAAAACCACCTCTTGCCTATCCATCTTGAGCATGAAGCAATTGTGCACCACGGCAGAGATCACACCACATAGGGTAGCACCTAATCGATTAAGAATGCAGACTTATTAACCAAGCATGTTGACAGCTAATCAATAAAGCTTTACCCTGGTTCACCTGCAGTATCAGTTTTTTGGAGGTATTTTAAACAAATATCCTTTCCAGGCTGAATGATAAAGCTCTTCAGGTGCTGCTTGTTGGGTTTTGCAAATGTGTTTCCTTAAAATAGGGTCATTTATGTCCAGTTTGCTACTTAGAATAAAGTTAGCAACAATGAACAGGTTTCTAAATGGAGTTGTAATAGCTTGTAAGTCTGGGTTGAAACTGTGCATATTTCTGAATTGGAATATCTGCATATACTGCATATACTGTATTCCAAATTCAAATACAGTTGTACCTCTACCTCTACCTCTAATGCCTCTACTTATAAATTTTTCTAGATAAGAACTGGGTGTTCAAGATTTTTTTTGCCTCTTCTCAAGAACCATTTTCCACTTCGCAACCCAAGCCTCTGAAACTGTAACCGGAAAAGGCAGGAAAAGCCCCAAAGGGGCTTCTCTGGGACACTCCTGGGAGGAAACAGGGCTGGAAAAGGTGGGGAGAAGCCTCCATGGGGCCTCTCTAGGAATCTCCTGGGAGGAAACAGGGCCCAAAGAGGTGGGGAGAAGCCTCCATGGGGCCTCTCTAGGAATCTCCTGGGAGGAAACAGGGCCCGAAGAGGTGGGGAGAAGCCTCCATGGGGCCTCTCTAGGAATCTCCTGGGAGGAAACAGGGCCCGAAGAGGTGGGGAGAAGCCTCCATGGGGCCTCTCTAGGAATCTCCTGAGAGGAAACAAGGCCGGAAGAGGTGGGGAGAAGCCTCCATGGGGCCTCTCTAGGAATTTCCTGGAAGGAAACAGGACCGGAAGAGGTGGGGAGAAGCTTCCGGGGGGGGGGGCTCTCTAGAAATCTCCTGGGAGGAAACAGGGCTGGGAAAGGTGGGGAGAAGCCTCCATGGGGCCTCTCTAGGAATCTCCTGGGAGGAAACAGGGCCCGAAGAGGTGGGGAGAAGCCTCCATGGGGCCTCTCTAGGAATCTCCTGAGAGGAAACAAGGCCGGAAGAGGTGGGGAGAAGCCTCCATGGGGCCTCTCTAGGACTCTCCTGGGTGGAAGCAGGGCTGGAAAAGGCAGGGAGAAGCCTCCATGGGGCCTCCCTAGGAATTCCTGTGAGGAAACAGGGCCTCCACCCTCCCTGTTGTTTCCCCAATCGCACACATTATTTGCTTTTACATTGTTTCCTATGGGGAAAATTGCTTCTTCTATCAAACTTTTCTACTTAAGAACCTGGTCACAGAACAAATTAAGTTCATAAATAGAGGTACCACTATAGTAATGTCAATATCTGAAGTCAAGTTTGAAACTCCATAGTTTGGATTGTCCTAACAAAGTTGATATAAGATGCACTTAATTCTCTCTCTCTCTCTCTCTCTCTCTCTCTCTCTCTCTCTCTCTCTCTCTCTCTTTTCCTCTAACATATTTTTGCTGATAATGAAAAGGAAGGGAAGGTGTATGCTCCTTCCATATACCAGGGTGACTCGACCAAAAAAAAATCACATCTAAATCAAACTGTCCACTTAGGAAGCAGCACTGATTGACAGTCAATTTCACATGCTGTTGTGCAAATGGAATAGTTGTGCAAATGAAATATTCAATTATAATATTTCATTCATACAGATCTAGGATGTGTTATTTGAGATACATACATACATACATACATACATACATACATACATACATACATACATACATATCCCCTATCTAGTTCTGTTACCTTCCAACTGAAGTGATAACTATTAACCTACTTGCACCATGCTGCTAAATTGGCAGAAGTTGGGATGAGGATGGGAGCTCACCCATTGTGTGGCATCTTAATCGCCGAACCAACATATGTATACACAGAGAGAGAGAGAGAGAGAGAGAGAGAGAGAGAGAGACTTTGCAAATATTGATTTCTGAATTACTCATCCAATAAAATGTTATTTTTTTAAAAGGTAAGGAAAATAGAAAGGGCAAAGAAGGCATTTTAACAGTCATTCTTTAGCAGTAGCATTGCGTGATGTCCCAGCAACCATGGCTCCAGAGTGACTATGGTTAAAAAGCTGAAAGGGGGGAAAAAATATTTCTTCTATGCTCAACTTTTCTCCCAAGGCTTTCATTTCCACGATTCTTTCACAGGAAACATAAATGCACGCACGACGCCATGCCTTCAGCTCTCTTACTCATGAACAAATGAAATATCAATGTCAAGAATTTCTTTTATATCTAGATATAGATATATATAGATATATATTCATTCTGCCTTCCAGGGAGTAGCTATTTCTCCATACACACAACATCGACAATGGAAAAGCTCTTCCTTTGCAAGAAAACAAGACAATATTGTCTATTAGATATTGATTGCTGCAGAAGAGAAAAGGTAGGGAGAGGAAAAAAGGAGGTAATGTAAGAAGTTCATCATATCTGTCTGAACATTCCTGAGAGTTGGAGAATATAGAGACAACCGCATTAAAAACAGTGCATGCCTTAGATGAAAAATAGAAAACATCGTGTTTTAAAATCAATCAAGCCTTTATCGTTTTAAGGGTGCAAAACCTATGAAATACGTCAACATGAAATGAATATTATTACTGTACATTTGATTGTCTTTTCACCTTTAGAACATAAGAACATAAGAAGAGCCATGCTGAATCAGGCCAAAGCCCATCGAGTCCAGCATTCTGTGTCACACAGTGGCCCACAAATTGTCCATGGGGATCTTGAGCAGAAAGAGAAGGCAAGACCCTCCCTTTCCCTTGACCCCCAACAAGTGGTACTCAAGGGAATCCTGCCTGCCTCAACCAACATAGAGGCAGCACTTGCATATCTGTTTCAATAACCATCTATATGGCTTGGCATCCATGAATCTGTCTAATCCTGCCTTGAAGCTATCAAGGCTGACAGCTGTCACAACCTCTTCTGGAAGTGAATTCCATAAACCAACGACCCTCTGGGTGAAGAAATATTCCCCTTGGTTTGTCCTCACTTACTTACCTATGAGCTTTAGGGAGTGCCCCCTTGTCCTAGTATTGTGTGATAGAGAAATGATTTTTTCTCTATCCACCTTTTCTATCCCATGCATGATTTTATACACTTCGATCAAGTCACCCTTTAAACTGTCTTTCAAGGCTGAAGAGACCAAGGCGTTGTAACCTGGTATCATAAGGGAGGGGCTCCATTTCCTTGATCATTCTTGTTGCCCTTTTTTGCACCTTTTCCAGTTCCATTATATCCTTCTTGAGGTGCGGTGTCCAGAACTGTATCTTTCTTCTAGGTCAGTGATGGCTATCCTTTTCAGTACTGAGTGCCCAAAGCGCATATGCCCATGCATGAATGTGACCGCATGCGGCTGAATCCCCCAAATGCAATGCACATGTGTGCCCCATGCTATCTCATGTGCAAGTGCCCACACCCATAATTCAATCCATGGGGAGGGTGAAAACAGCTTCCTCCATCCCCTGGAGGCCCTCTGGAGGCTGGAAACGGAATGTTTCCTAACTTCTGGTGGGCCCAGAAGGCTCGTGTTTCCCCCGCCCCAGGCTCCAAAGACCCCATAAAATGCTCTCTGAACTTAGTTATTTTCTTGCAAACATGTCTTGCAAACCCAAAGTAGGTGACACTATCCATGCTAAGCTGACGATGTTACCTAGTTTGGATAAGGAAAGTTAGAAACATAGAAACATAGAAGACTGACGGCAAAAAAAGACCTCATGGTCCATTTAGTCTGCCCTTATACTATTTCCTGTATTTTATCTTACAATGGATATATGTTTATCCCAGGCATGCTTAAATTCAGTTACTGTGGATTTACCAACCACGTCTGCTGAAAGTTTGTTCCAAGGATCTACTACTCTTTCAGTGAAATAATATTTTCTCACGTTGCTTTTGATCTTTCCCCCAACTAACTTCAGATTGTGTCCCTTTGTTCTTGTGTTCACTTTCCTATTAAAAAAACTTCCCTCCTTAACCTTATTTAACCCTTTAACATATTTAAATGTTTCGATCATGTCCCCCCTTTTCCTTCTGTCCTCCAGACTATACAGATTGAGTTCATGAAGTCTTTCCTGATACGTTTTATGCTTAAGACCTTCCACCATTCTTGTAGCCCGTCTTTGGACCTGTTCAATTTTGTCAATATCTTTTTGTAGGTGAGGTCTCCAGAACTGAACACAGTATTACAAATGTGGTCTCACCAGCGCTCTATATAAGGGGATCACAATCTCCCTCTTCCTGCTTGTTACACCTCTAGCTATGCAGCCAAGCATCCTACTTGCTTTTCCTACTGCCCGACCACACTGCTCACCCTTTTTGAGACTGTCAGAAATCACTACCCCTAAATCCTTCTCTCCTGAAGTTTTTGCTAACACAGAACTGCCAATGCAATACTCAGATTGAGGATTCCTTTTCCCCAAGTGCATTATTTTACATTTGGAAACATTAAACTGCAGTTTCCATTGCTTTGACCATTTATCTAGTAAAGCTAAATCATTTACCATATTACAGACCCCTCCAGGAATATCAACCCTATTGCACACTTTAGAGTCATCGGCAAATAGGCAAACCTTCCCTACCAAACCTTCCCCTGGGTCACTCACAAACATATAAAAAAGAATAGGACCCAGAACAGACCCTTGTGGCACACCGCTTGTAACCTGTCTCTGCTCAGAATACTCGCCATTAACAATAACTCTCTGATGTCTATGCTTCAGCCAGCTTGAAATCCACTGAACTATCTAGGGATTAAGTCCAATCTTCACTAATTTATCTATCAGCTCTTTATGTGGAACCGTATCAAAGGCTTTGCTAAAGTCCAGATAGGCAATAAGTTATGCAGGAAAATAACCAAATCAGAGGGTGCCAAGGACCCCTCATTTCAAGCCTGAGCTACAAATATTCTCCTTCATTGTCATTTCTTTCTTTCTGAAAGCAAACCAAGGTAGTCCTTAAAAAGCATGAATTACAAGGCAATGTCTGTTAACAGAATTAGCAGAACCATCAGTCCATAAGTATGATGGATGTTGCTTTTTTTACATCAGTGATGGAGTATCTAAGTTCAATCATGCCGTCTCACTCTCTCTATTCCTAAATAGAGGATTGTGCTCTTGCCAATATACCAATCTAAGGATGGTTTTTGTTGTTATTTTTAATTCCATAAGAGGTTGACTTAATCCAATGAGCTGTGAACATTGCAATTATCCCTTTCTGGCTAATACCTCGATCATATTCACATTATTCTGTTTATTTCCATTTATGTTGTGAAATGATCTTTATATATGACTCGTGCCTAATAACATTTTTTCGGAATTTTACGATGTGTTTATTACATTTGGGAAATGGTGTGAATGCCTAAACTATTGTCTGAAGGATTAAAATCTTGGTTTTTTTTTTAAAAAAAGAAGAAAATTTCTAGATCTAATAGATTTAGAGATTAGTATTAATTGAATTAATCTTGGATATTAACTTAAAAGAAAAATAGACAAGCTTGGCACAACATCAAAAAGGGTAAGTAAAAAATGATTGTCTCCTTTAAGTGAACTGTAGTTTATCTTAAGATAATAATAATATAAAGGAGGGAATAGGCATTGCTACAAATATAGAAATATAAAATAGAGGTGTTATTTTAACTGAACCCTTGCATCCTGGACATAAATTGTTTCAACTCCTACCCTCAAAACGATGCTATAGAACATTGCACACCAAAACAACTAGACACAAGAACAGTTTTTTCCCCAAACACCATTATTTTGCTAAACAAATAATTCCCTCGCCATTGTCAAACTATTCACTCTGGCTGCATTACTATTACTATTAGTCTTCTCATTGTTCCTATCACCCATCTCCTCCCACTTATGACTGTATGACTGTAACTTGTTGCTTGTATCTTTACAATTTATATAAATATTGTTTCCTGGTTGCTTATTTTTACCGTGTGACAATCCTTGTGTTGCACCTCCGGATTCTTGAAAAATGGATCTTGTCTTTTTATGTACACTGAGAGCAAATGCACCAAAGACAAATTCCTTGTGTGGCCAATCACACTTGGACAATAAAGAATTCTATTCTATTCTATTCTATTCTATTCTATTCTATTCTAATTCTACTCTACTCTATTCTATTCTATTCTAATTCTACTCTACTCTACTCTACTGTACTCTATTCTATTCTATTCTATTCTATTCTATTCCAGTATTCTATTCTACTCTGCTCTACTCTATTCTACACTACAGTACTCTACTTTATTCTTTATTCAGCTTTTCCCATGCCCAGTTTCTGAAAGCACTCTCCATATGTTATTGTTTCCACTCCCTGGTCATCCTGGTTGTTCTTCTGTGCACTTTCTCAAAAGCAGTGATGGGGAATCTATGGCATGGATGCCATAGGTGGCACACGGAGCCATATCTGCTGGCACACGGGTCGTTGCCCTAGATCAGCTCCAACATGCATGTGTGTGCCAGCCAGCTGATTTTTGGCTCACACAGAGGCTCTGCGGGGCATTTTTTGCTTTCAGAGAGCCTCCAGGGGGAAGGGGGAGGACATTTTTACCCTTCCCAACTTCAGGGAAGCCTTTGGAGCCTGAGGAGGGTGCAACACGAGCCTATTGGGCCCACCAGAAGTTGAAAACAGGCCTCTGGAGAGCCTATGGGTTGGGGGGGAGCTGTTTTCATCCTCCCCAGGCATTGAATTATGGGTGTGGCACTTACACACATGGGATAGTACACACACACACAAGGAAAAAAGGTTCACCATCACTGCTCTAGAACTTTGATGTCTTTTTTGTAGTGTGGTGATCAAAACTGGATGCCGTATTCTAGTTGTGGTCTAACTAAGGTTTTATAGCAGGGGTCCCCAAACTTGGCAACTTGAAGACTTATGGACTTCAACTTCCAGAATTCTCCAGCCAGCTATGCCGGCTGCAGAATTCTGGGAGTTGAAGTCGACAAGTCTTCAAGTTGCCAAGTTTGGGGACCCCTGCCTTATAGAGTGGTATTAGTATTGATTGATTGATTGATTGATTGATTGATTGATTGGATTTGTATGCCGCCCCTCTCCAGAGACTCGGGGCAGCTCAAAGCAACAATAAGACAGTGTACAACAATAATCCAAAACTAAAAACAATTAAAAACCCATTAATATAAAAACCAAACATACATACAGACATACCATGCATAAAATTGTAAAGGCCCAGGGGGAAAGAGTATCTCAATTCCCCCATGCCCGGCGACAGAGGTGGGTTTTAAGTAGCTTACGAA
>NC_091957.1:51041055-51076055 GCF_031021105.1 Erythrolamprus reginae
TTTTTTTCTGTTTAATTAATTGATTTTAATTATTTTAATTATATTATTAAAATGAAAATATAGACGTAGATATGATATTATAGCAGTATATTAAGAAATTCTATGGAAAAGTTTTTAGTATACTAGAACGGACTCCAATCACTTAAATTACAATGTTGAAATGGAAACATTGAAGTAGATGATATAATATAGTAGTATATCATGAATTGTTTTTCTGTATTGGTCTAAATCACAGTTAGATTTCTTTCTTTTTGTATTAGCAAGACTTCTATGCTGAGCGGAGCAATGGTAGCTCCTTTAAATGCTAAATGTTGTTTGTATTGTTTGTCTTAAAGAAAAATTTAAAAAATATATATTTTTTTAAAAATGGAAGTGGCTTGATGGTTATGTGACCAAGGGTGGCTTAAAGGTGATGTGACTGGATTAAAGGAGGCCAACTTGACATCACTCACATCAAGGGTTATGGTTAGGGTGCCTGGCCTCTCCTCACCTCAAAGAGATATAATTTCCCTATCTGTTTATTATTACTGAACATCCAAAATATACTATTTAATTCTATGTTTATATGCCATATGTGTACATACAGATTAACACAAAAATATACATTATCTACTATATAAAATGTATGTGTATGTACACAAACACACACATAGCTCTTCTAAAATTATGCACATTCAACATCATTTACTGCGATAGGAAAAACATCCCCAGAGCCCAGAAGGGAAATAAATTCAAAGTTTTTCTACCAGTTCTGCGTACCTGACCGTACCTGTAGAAGCCCATCACTGTATTCCACACAAGTAGCTGTTCTACATGTCTTTTTGAAAGCCTCCTGTGTTGGGGCACCCACAATTTCTGGAGGCAATCCATTCTGAGGGGTAGTGATTTCTGACAGTCTCAAAATGGGTGAACAGTGCAGTCAGGCGGTAGGGAAAGCAAGTAGGATGCTTGGCTGCATAGCTAGAGGTATAACAAGCAGGAAGAGGGAGATTGTGATCCCGCTGTATAGAGCGCTGGTGAAAACACATTTGGAATACTGTGTTCAGTTCTGGAGATATTGACAACATTGAACGGGTCCAAAAACGGGCTACAAGAATGGTGGAAGGTCTTAAGCATAAAACGTATCAGGAAAGACTTCATGAACTCAATCTGTATAGTCTGGAGGACAGAAGGAAAAGGGGGGACATGATCGAAACATTTAAATATGTTAAAGGGTTAAATAAGGTCCAGGAGGGAAGTGTTTTTAATAGGAAAGTGAACACAAGAAGAAGGGGACACAATCTGAAGTTAGTTGGGGGAAAGATCAAAAGCAACATGAGAAAATATTATTTTACTGATCTTTGGAACAAACTTCCAGCAGACGTGGTTGATAAATCCACAGTGACTGAATTTAAACATGCCTGGGATAAACATATATCCATCCTAAGATAAAATACAGGAAATAGTATAAGGGCAGACTAGATGGATCATGAGGTCTTTTTCTGCCGTCAGTCTTCTATGTTTCTATGTTTCTAAATCGAGATCCGACTACTGCAATGCTCTCTACACGGGGCTGCCTCTGAAAAGTGTTCGGAAACTTCAGATCGTGCAGAATGCGGCCATGAGAGCTATCGTAGGGCTTCCCAGATTTGCCCACATCTCGGCAACACTCCGCAGCCTGCACTGGTTGCCGATCAATTTCTGATCACAATTCAAAGTGTTGGTAATGACCTATAAAGCCGTACATGGCATCGGGCCAGAATACCTTTGGGAGCATATTCTGCCGCACGAATCCCAGCGGCCGATAAGATCCCACAGAGTTGGCCTTCTCCGGGTCCCGTCGACTAAACAATGTCATCTGGCGGGACCCAGGGGAAGAGCCTTCTCTATGGCGGCCCCGGCCCTCTGGAATCAACTCCCCCCAGAGATTAGAACTGCCCCCACCTTCCTTGTCTTTTGCAAGTTACTCAAGACCCACCTATATTGCCAGGCATGGGGGAATTAAGATATCTCCCCCAGGCTTTCTTGCCTTTCACAAGCTACTCAAATGTATGTCGCCAGGCATGGGATAAATGAGTTACCCCTAGGCTATGGTAGATTTGTGTATGGTATGTCTGAATTGTATGGTTTTAATAATGGTTTTTTATGTGCTTTTTTAACATATTGGATTTGTGATATTGTATTTATCTGTCTAATAATCTAATAAATTTAATACATTTAATTTAATTTAAATTCTACTGGTTGATGGTTCTAATTGTCAGGAGTTTTCTCCTTAATTCTAGTTTGCTTCTCTCCTTGATTACTTTTCCTCCATTAGTTTCCTGTCTTGACCTCTGGTACTTTGGGGAATAGGTTGATCTCCACCTTCTTTCATAATAAATAAGGAAATTCCATGAGTAGAGTCTGAATGTTTTAATTCTGACTCCTTTTATCAGAAAGTTCCTTTGCTGGTTCTTTCTTTCCAATATCCCTCTCCCCCTGAAAAGGAAGTATTGATTAATGGCCCGTGATTTATAGGTGTGTTGCACGAAAAGCCCATTTTGTTCTTCTTGAAAGAGGAAGCACCACATGAGATGTGAAATTGTTAGCATTACAGGTCCTTTTGGACCTGGCCGGTGTGATAGTTTTATTAAAAATGTGCCGATTAGCCGGCTTTATTTTCAGCCATTCGGAGCACTTTTCTCAATGACCTTTTATTGTAGGTCCATGGGAAAAGTACGAGCTGTTATCAGGAAGTTGAGTAAATCTTCATAAATTTTGATGGGATATTACAAACCAGAGTTATCTTATTGCTACCCAATCTGATCCTAAACTGTAATGATTCCGATTATTATTATTTTTCATACGGCTATTATTCAGGGAGCTCTGGGGGACTTCTAAAATAAGAGAGACTACAGAGAAACCTTCAATTCAGATTACTGTGGAATTAGCCATTCTGCTAGGAGATAAAAAGACTTTATGGAATGAAATACTAAAAGTTAATCAGATCTTAATGAAGAAAATGGGTTAAGAGCAGCGGACTGAGATTTCAATAAAAATATTGTAATATTTAATAAAATAATAAAATAACAGAGTTGGAAGGGACCTTGGAGGTCTTCTAGTCCAGCCTCCTGCTTGGGCAGAAAACCCTACACCACTTCAGACAAATTATTATCCGATCACTTCTTAAAAACTTCCAATGTTGGAGCATTCACAACTTCTGGAGGCCAGCTGTTCCACTGATTAATTGTTCTAACTGTCAGGAAAGTTGTTCTGAATTCTAGATTGCTTCTTTAATAGAATAGAATAGAATTTTTATTGGCCAAGTGTGATTGGACACACAAGGAATTTGTCTTGGTGCATATGCTCTCAGCGTACATAAAATAAAATATACATTTGTCAAGAATCATGTGGTACAACACTTAATGATTGTCATAGGGGTCAAATAAGCAATGAAGAAGCAATATTGATAAAAATCTTAGGATATAAGCAACAAGTTACAGTCATACAGTCAACATGGGAGAAAATGGGTGAAAGGAATGATGAGAAAAACTGGTAGAATAGAAGTGCAGATTTAGTAGAAAGTCTGACAGTGTTGGGGGAATTATTTGTTTAGTAGAGTGATGGCGTTCGGAAAAAAACTGTTCTTGTGTCTAGTTGATTAGTTTCCATCCAGATTAGATCGATAGATGGATGGATGGATGGATGAATGGATGAATGGATGATGATTGGGTGGGTGGGTGGGTGGGTGAGTAGGTAGATAGATAGATAGATAGATAGATAGATAGATAGATAGATAGATAGGGATGGATGGATGGATGGATGGATAGAATGCTAGATGATAGATGGATGGATGGATGGATGGATGGATGGATGGATGGACGGACGGATGGACGGATGGATGGACAGACAGATACTGAACTGCAAACTGTTAACGAACACTAAGTCCGATTTCAGTTTTGGAGATTTTTGAACAGAGAAACAGACGCATGTCCTCTCCACCTAATCTGCTTTCTCTTCAACCTTGATTAGCTTGATTGTTATTTTTGAAGGTCATGAATGACAGCAGACTATCGAATTTAAAACAGCATTAAGCCTTTTGATACTGTGCAAAATAAACTCCTCTCCTCTCCGGAAAACCTTTCTATCCCTCCTTGGGTTATTCAAAGCTTCATTTTCAAATCGACGCAGAAGGTCTTATGCCCCAAGAGATGGAAAAACAAGCTTCATAACCCACCCACCCACCCCAAAAAAAACCCCTCCACCAAAAACATTATTTACTAGGGAGCAAGTGTAAAAATTAATGTAGCAGGAATTTTCCCTCACTCATTTCTTCTCTTTCTGGGCGATTTGGAAATGTAATGAACCTTATCTGATTTTTATTCATCTCACACCAAACTGCAGACATTTGAAATGAAAAAAAAAAAAATTAACGATAATTTAAAATAACCCTTTGTGGGTTGTCCTTTCATGCCCTCTCATATTTTTAAAGCAATTGTGATTTGTTTGTTTTTGATTTCCCTAGGTTGTGCATCATGGATAACACTTCCCGTTCAATAACAGCAACATGGCATCGCGGCGCGTGGATAAATCAGTGCTAACATTTTGCTATCGAAGGTGTTTCATTTGTGTTCACAATAAAGAATCTCATCTATTCCTCACCAATCCTATTATTCTTAATTCTTACCTTTTAATCAAAATCTTCCCCCCGAGGAAAGACCATCCTTCCTATCAGCAAATCTCCGACACAGTTTAATAAAGAAAGTACTATCAAGGTCAACCAGAATCTTTGTAACTAAAAGAGGAACGGAAACCAAATCTCAGCTTTCGGTATGAAAAGATGCTACATTGCTGACTTCTTCTTTTCTTGGGAGAAAACATATCACAGAATTTGAAAACAAACTTAATAAACAAATTACCACAGATAATCCCCACTCGGTCAAGGACCTCAGGATACTAATAACTAAAGATCTAAGTGCCAAAGCCCACTGCAACAACATCACTAAGAAGGCCTCAAGAGTTGTTAATCTAACCCTATGTAGCTTCTGCTCTGGAAATCTCACACTACTTACCAGAACTTACAAAACTTTCGCCAGATCCATCCTCGAATACAACTCATCTGTTTGGAACCCATACCACATCTCGAACATCAACACCCTTGAAAATGTCCAAAGATACTTCACCAGAAGAGCCCTTCACTCCTCCACTCGAAATAGAATACCCTACGAGACTAAAGTTTCAATCCTGGGCCTAGAAAGCCTAGAACTAAGATGCCTTAAACAAGATCTAAGTATTGCCCACAAGATCATATGCTGCAACGTCCTGCCTGTCGGCGGCTACTTCAGCTTCAACCACAACAACACAAGAGCACACAGCAGATTTAAACTTAATATTAACCGCTCCAAACTTGACTGTAAAGAATATGACTTCAGTAACCGAGTTGTCGAAGCATGGAACTCATTACCGGACTCCATAGTGCCATCCCCAAACCCCCAACACTTTACCCTTAGATTATCTACGGTTGACCTCTCCAGATTCCTAAGAGGTCAGTAAGGGGCGAGTACAAGTGCACTAGAGTGCCTTCCGTCCCCTGTCCTATTGCTCTCCTAGATCTCCTATACCTTTCTTCTATTCCTATATCTCTTCTTCTATTCTTTCATTCATATGTTCTATTCCTATATCTTCTTTTCTATTCTTTCATAGATATATTTTACTATGAGTATCTCCTCTATAACCTTCAACATGTATTTCACTATGTGTGTATATATATATATATACCCACTAAAACTCTCATTGTGTATTGGACAAAATAAATAAATAAATAAATAAAATAAATAAAAAGTCAAGAGTGGAAGGTGGTGCCATTATAGAGGCTGCAAAGTCTACAGTAGATGGCAGCATCTAATCAATCTTGTCTGATCTTGAAAAAGTTAAGAGAGTTGAACACCGTTAATAATTAGATGGGAAACCACAGTAAGCTTAGTGCTGAAGATTAGATCGGGCAAGTTGTAAGTAGAAATGGTTACCAAAGAAAGCCTAGGATGGGCCAACGAAGTTGAATACATTTTGAGGAAGTGCAGTCTCTACTTCTGAAGTTGTAGATGACTTGTGAGATGATAAACCAAATCAATGAAAATCAGAATAGAGCTGGGACCTTGGAGGCCTACTAGTACAGCCCCTTGCTCAAGCAGGAGATCCTACACCATTTCAGACATGTGGCTGTCCAGTGTCTTCTTAAAAACCTCCAGTGATGAAGCGCCCAGAATTCCTGGTGGCAAGCTGTTACACTGGTTGATTGTTCTCACTGTTAGGAAGTTTCTCCCCAGTTCCAGGTTGCTTCTCTCCTAGATTAGTTTCCATCCATTGCTTCTTGAGTTTGCCCTCCTTGGAAAATGCTTTGGATAATAAGTTGAGCTTTGAAAAATAATTTGAACACCCCCCCCCCCCCGCTTCTTTGTGGCAGCTTCTCAAATACTGGAATACTGCTATAATATCCCCGCTAGTCTTTCTTTTCTCTAGAGTAGCCGAACCCAAATCCTCCAAATGTTCTTCATATGTTTTATCCTCAAAGGCAGTGGTTCTCAACCTTTCTAATGCCGCGACCCCTTAATACAGTTTCTCATGTTGTGGTGACCCCCAACCATAAGTCTGGCACCAATTCTCTCAACAGAGCTTTAAGCTGATTGGCAGGAAGGTCAGAGGGACATCCCTACTGTAAACACCTGATTGCTCAGATTGTAAACATATGTTCCAAGATGCCAGAATAAAAGCTTTAGTTATTAACACCATGGGAAATTTGACTTTTTCCATGGTCTTAGCGTCCCCTGTGAAACGGTCATTCGACCCCCAAAAGGGTCCCGACCCCCAAGTTGGGAACCACTGCCACAGTGGTATTAGGCTTTTAATTGTCTTTAGTTGCTCTTCTTCACACTTTTTTCAAAGTCTCAACATCTTTTTTTGTAATTTTTGTAAAATTGAACAGGTCAGAAGATCAGAGTACAAGTGCACTAGAGTGCCTTCCGCCCCCTGTCCTATTGCTTTCCTATATCTCCTATTCCTTTCTTCTATTCCTATATTTTATTTTATTTTATTTATTTATTTATTATTTATTTCTTTATTTATATCTCTTCTTCTATTCTTTCATTGATATGTTCTATTACTATATCTTCTTTTCTATTATTTCATAGGTATGTTTTACTATGAGTATCTCCTCTATAACCTTCATCATGTATTTAACTATGTGTATATAGATATATGCCCACTAAAAGCCTACAAAACTTTTGCCAGACCAATCCTTGAATACATTTCATCTGTCTGGAACCCATACCACATCTCGGACATCAACACCCTAGAAAATGTCCAAAGATACTTCACCAGAAGAGCCCTTCACTCCTCCACTCGAAACAGAATATCCTACGAAAACAGACTAACAATCCTAGGTCTAGAAAGCTTAGAACTACGACGCCTAAAACACGATCTAAGTATTGCCCACAAAACCATATGCTGCAACGTCCTGCCTGTCAATGACTACTTCAGCTTCAACTGCAGCAACGCAAGAGCACGCAACAAATTCAAACTTAACATTAATCGCTCCAAGCTTGACTGTAAAAAATATGACTTTAGCAATCGAGTTGTCAAAGCGTGGAACTCATTACCGGACTCAGTAGTGTCAACCCCTAACCCCAACATTTCTCCCTTAGACTCTCCACGGTTGACCTCTCCAGGTTCCTTAGAGGTCAGTAAGGGGCGTACATAAGTGCACTAGCCTGCCTTTCGTCCCCTGTCCTATAGTCTCTCCTTATCTCATATCTCATATATCTTTTCTTCCTTTCATATATCTTCTCTACTTTTATATCTTTTCTTTATATATAATACGTCATTTCTATCCTCTTCAATATGTATTGTGTATTGGACAAAATAAATAAATAAAAATAAAAATAAAACCCTCATTGTGTATTGGACAAAATAAATAAATAAATAAAATGTCTTCATTTTCATAACAACAACAACAACTAAAGATCAGACACTATTTTCATTAAAACAGAAATCAAGAAAATACCCTTTGCTATTGCCTATCCTAGATCACAGTGGATGTATTTGCTCAGTTTTTTCCTACTATTTGGAGCTAATTGATCAGTTTAATTACAAAGATTCCCTTTAAAATCCTGTTCTTTAAGATTTCTGCATCTCATCATTCATCAAAAAGAAATGTAACCGAAACAGTGGAAGATGCTAGATTCCCGAGGACTAGAAGAAGATGGAACAGTTGTGTAGTTAAGAAGATAAAATGAAAATGGAAGAAGCTGAAATAAGTGTGCTGGGTTAGAAGACATCAAAGTTCATACTGTGTTTCTTCAATCACAAAGATAAATAGCCCAATTCACTTCTCATTAACAGAAGATTTAGTTTGGTCAAGCACCATTAACTTCCGTGGGCTTAGTTGCAATTTACTCCAGAATAAATAGGAAAGAAAAGAAAAGGAATTGGGTGTCGAGATTTGTTCATAAACAAATCTTTTTTCAAGCACCAGTCTTTATCAATAAATGTTTAGGTGAAGAGGATCTTATAGGCTATAACTTTCCATCTGTGACAAAAGAAGATTAAAAATGGTCGTGACCTTTATGTCAATATAATCTTTCCTGCCGTCCTAAAAGATGGCCAATTTGAAATGCAGAATTAAATGTATTCTGCACATCCTCAGATCTTTCAAAAAATGAGGGGCCAGTTTCCTAACAGAAATAATTTCCATTTTTCAATTTTTACTACAGGTGAGCTTCCACCCCCCCACCCCCAATGATTAAATTACACACTAGTGTACTTTTGCAAAATGTTCCTTCCACATCGTTCCGTTGTAATGTGGGTAAAATTGTAATGTTGTAAAAT
This sequence comes from Erythrolamprus reginae, assembly GCF_031021105.1. NCBI lineage: Eukaryota > Metazoa > Chordata > Lepidosauria > Squamata > Dipsadidae > Erythrolamprus > Erythrolamprus reginae. The sequence continues at coordinate 51,049,897 of NC_091957.1, forward strand.
TCAGCCAAAGAAAAGTGTCAACTAAGTAATTTTTCTAAGGACCAATTTCATCCTCTTCGCTTGTTAATATTCTGCTCGGTTAAACTAAAAGTTGCATAGAAAATCTACTAATTTGTCTAGCAGTGTATTAGATTGACAGCCAGGGGACATAGGCTCATCTCCAGAGTGACCATCCAATTATTCAAGTTCCTTTGTCAAATCGTGGCATCTATAGCACAGACGTTAAAACAGGACTCAGATATCGGAGGTGGATCATCAACGTTGAGTTTGATCCGGGAGTGAAATAATTCTGTTTCGCTTGTGCTTGTCGGTTTATTTTATTATTTGTTTGTTTGTTTGTTTATTTATATCGCTAAAAAACTTTAAAAACTCTAATAATTGTTGTGGTTAGCTCTGGCCCAGCTCCTGCCCCAAGGACTGTGGATGTGGGGGAGACATCCACATGCTGCAGGCCTGTTTTGCCCCCGGTGGAATCTGCTGATGAAGGCTCCTCTGACCAAGAAGACATGAGTGACAGGGAGGAGGAGAGTGTGGCAGACAGCTCAGAAGGAGATCAAGTATCTGTCTCCTCCTTGGATTCAGAACAAGAGTTAATGATACAGCCACGCAGGTGGAGAGCAATGCATAGGCAGCAACAACTGACAGATTATTATCAAAGAAAATGAGGCCACCTGTGGTTGGGTAGGGCTGTGGTAATTAGTGAGGCTGCTATAAATAGCAGCCTGTGGGTTTGGCCATTGTGGAGGATTATCTGATCGTTGTGTTTCGTGACTGCTTTACTGACTTTGACCTTTTGTGTGCTGATTTTTCCCCGCTTTGAAACTAAACCAGAGCAAAGTGTGTTTCACTTTGTGAAAGAAGAAGGACTGTGAATTGCCTCACAGCTGCAAGCGAAGTATCACAGGACTGATAAGGGACTTGTACAAATTATTATTTATTGGATTTGTATGCCGCCCCTCTCCGTAGACTCGGAAAGAGACCAGTTTGTTTGGAGACGAGTGCTCTTTGCTATACCAATAGAGGGCTTAGTTTAAGTGAATTTTCATTATAAAGAACATTATTTTGAATTTTCAAACGTGTGTGTGTCTGAAATTTGTACCTGTGAATTTTTGGGAGGATTCTACCAGAGAGCCCGACAGAACACCCCTGATTTGCCCATATGGAGGAAGGTCAATTACAACTTTAATTTCTCTTACTTATCTTTAAAATGGCTTCCTTCACAATAAATATAAACTTGGTGTGAGTTTTCACCGAACTTACTGCTGAAATCTTTCCAGCACACGAGGATGTAACTTTCATTTCATAGCTGAAAGAGGAAAAAAAAAGGAACGCAAATACTTGATATCATTACATTTGAGTTTTAACTGTGTGAATTACGGCTATTTTATAAAGCCCTTTTTATATTTTATAGATATTCTATAAACCCCTGGCAATCCATGTGGATTTGGCACTATATAAATATTGGAAGAAATGATAAATACCTGCAGTAGTAATACACAGATTCACACAGAGAGAAAAAGAGACGTTCTGATGAGAAAAAGATGAGCTACCGGCTGCAATTATTATTCAATTCAATATACGTTGCAGGAAAAGAAGATTTGGTTCAGTAAAACATCTGACATGTGACAAGACGATATCATAGATATGGGGGGGGGAAATAATTGATGCCCATAAAGGCTTAAGTCAGCTGTTTTGCCTCTTTTCCTCCTTAACTTATGGGTGAGAAAAAGAAAATGTCACAATGACACAGTTCCCAGTGCTGAGTAGAGAAATTGTCCCGAAGATGGTGACAACAAATTACAATATTGTGCTATAGATCCGTATATTTTACCCATTATAATCACCTCTGAAGTGCTCATCCAGCACCACAAAGAGAATAAATCCTTGTTAAAAGATGTCTTTTTAAATATATATATATATAAAATGCGGAGAGCAAGGGGAGATTGGAACATACACTAACACTTCTAAGCTTAGCGGGGAAAGAAATGTCAGCTTGTCTGATTGAGAAAGGATATAAAGGTTGATACTAAATAGAAGAGGAGGGGGGATTCTTTTGATACTGTTTTGGAATTGCATCCTTTGAAGTTCTTCAGAGCCTCATCCTAGCGCTTGGGCTATGTGATCAAATTTAAACATTTGGGGTGGCGGGTGATCCAAGTCTAGCAAAGAAGATTCAATGAATTTTAAAGGTTTACTTTTTTCCTTACACTTCCCCCCCCCCCCCGCTATCCCCTTTCTTTATGGCGTGGGGTATAGCCCTTCATGGTATCGGACCAGAATATCTCCAGGACCGCCTTCTGCCGCACAAATCCCAGCGACCGGTTAGGTCCCACAGAGTTGGCCTTCTCCGGGTCCCGTCGACTAAACAATGTCATTTGGCGGGACCCAGGAGAAGAGCCTTCTCTGTGGCGGCCCCGACCCTCTGGAACCAGCTCCCCCCAGATATCAGAGTTGCCCCCACCCTCCTTGCCTTTCGCAAGCTCCTTAAAACCCACCTCTGTCGTCAGGCATGGGGGAATTGAAATTTCCCTTCCCCCTAGGCTTATAGAATTTATACATGGTATGCTTGTATGTATGAGTGGTTCTTTAAATTGGGGTTTTTTAGATTGTTTTTTAATATTAGATTTGTTTACATTGTCTTTTTATATTGTTGTTAGCCGCCCCGAGTCTTCGGAGAGGGGTGGCATACAAATCTAATGAATACAATAAATAATACAATTGTACATATTTCCATACCATTCCTTCTCTGTCAAGATTACTGTTTAAGTGATGGGCAATAGAGACTGAAACATAGAAGATTGATGGCAGAAAAAGACCTCATGGTCCATCTAGTCTGCCCTTATATAACTTCCTGTATTTTATCTTAGGATGGATATATGTTTATCCCAAGCATGTTTAAATTAGTTACTGGGGATTTGCCAACCACGTCTGCTGGAAGTTTGCTTCAAGCATCTACTACTCTTTCAGTAAAATAATATTTTCTCACGTTGCTTCTGATCTTTCTCCCAGCTAACCTCAGATTGGGCCCCCTTGTTCTTGTGTTCACTTTCCTATTAAAAACACTTCCCTCCTGAACCTTATTTAACCCTTTAACATATTTAAATGTTTCGATCATGTCCCCCCTTTCCCTTCTGTCAACCAGACTATACAGATGGAGTTCATGAAGTCTTTATTGATAAGTTTTATGCTTAAGACCTTCCACCATTTTTGTAGCCCATCTTTGGATGCGTTCAATTTTACAAAAATTACAAAAAAGATGTTGAGACTTTGAAAAAAGTATACAGAAGAGCAACTAAAGACAATTAAAAGCCTAATACCACTGTGGCAGTGGTTCCCAACCTGGGGGTCGAGACCCCTTTGGGGGTCGAACGACTGTTTCACAGGGGTCACCTAAGACCATGGGAAAAGACAACTTTCATGTTAGGAACTAAAGCTTCTATTCTGGCGCCTTGGAACATATTTTTACAATCTGACCAATCTGGCGTTTACAGTGGGGGTGTCCTACTGCCCTTCCTGCCAATCAGCTTAAAGATCTGTTGGGAGAATTGGTGCTAGACTTATGGTTGGGGGTCACCACAACATGAGGAACTGTATTAAGGGGTCGCGGCATTAGAAAGGTTGAGAACCACTGGCATAGAAGAACCTCAGCATATCTTTCTTGATTTTTAGAGCCTAAGGTGGGCTCCGATATCCAATGTAGACATTGTTCAGATTTTAAATTATGTAAACTTGTTGAGCTACAAAGGCTGATCTGTTGGTGAGTGTGCACACAGGCTAACATGACCATCACTTTTCCCAACTCATGTGTGGAGGAGAACATTAACAGAGAGTTCTCGTGGTCCCTATGAAAATCTACACATCAGGGAAAGGTTGCAAAACGTTTTACTACCACACTGTGGGCGTGGCTTATTTTGTGGGGGTGGCTTGCCAGCCATGTGACCAGGTGGGAGTGGCTTGATGATCATGTGACTGGGGTGGCATAAAGGTCATATGACTGGCTTAATGGTGGCCAACTTGATGCCACTCACGTCAAGGGTTTGGGGTAGGGTTAGGGTGCCTGGCCTCTCCTCACCTGAAAGAGATACAATTTCCCTATCTATTTACTATTACTGAACATCCTGTTTTATTTATTTATTTATTTATTTATTTATTTATTTATTTATTTATTTATTTATTTATTTATTATTTGGATTTGTATGCCGCCCCTCTCCGAAGACTAACCACTCTACTACATGCTTGCACTGTCTTGTAAACACATCTCTATGGTCAGGTCGCAATTAACTGACCAGTGTGTCACCTTTTGATGACCAAAAGGGGCAGGTACTCTGCAGACTATATAAACCTCTGCAGAGTAGATGCCCCCCCTCTTCTGAACTCTTTTCGCCTTGATGACCCTTCCTTGTCCACCTCCTGTGTGCTCCATTGTCCTCGGCTGTGGACACATGTGTGAGATGAAATCCAAAGCCATCCTCACACATGGGACCATTCAGAAGTTATTAATATGGACTGGAATATAAACTTATCTGCCTGCAATGTGTAATTGCATGAATCAACATACTGTAATTGTAGGTAAAGATTGTATTTTTCATCTTTATGAAGGAGTGGTCATTCATTAACAAATGGGATTCTGAACCATGTGTTATTTCTTGCCATGCTAACTCCACTGCAAATTAATCCAGGTGAACTCTGCTAATACAAATAATATTAATAATTGTTGTGGTTCAGTCTGAGCCAGATCAAAGACCAGCTGCGTCTCTGCTGGCTCCATGCCCGGGGGAGGCTGAGAGCGGAGAGGAGAGTTCTTGGCAGTCAGACAGTGCAGACAGCTGTCACAAATGTGAAGGTGATGCAAGGCCTGGGAGCCCTGGGAAAGGGCTATCTCAAGCAAGTAGCTGTGATTCCCTGGAGTCCCTGGATAATGACGCACAAGCTATCATTAGTATGCGGCAGAGACGCATAGCTCAAAGGAGAAACCAACTGTTTAGATATTATCAGCGTTGAATGAGGAACACCAGGGGGCTGGGTGTGGTCCTCATTAGCAGGGAAGGGTTTATAAGACATGAGATCCATTCCGGCAGCGTGGAGTGTTATCAAAAGAGGAGTTGGTGTTATCTGCATTTTCTCTCAGCGTTTTTGTTCCTGGCTTGTGGCCCAGCAGCCTTGAAGACTGGTGGGAGGTGTGTGTCTGTTGGCTCAACAGCCTCGTCTGGCATTAAGGATCCTGTGTTTCTGTATGAACAATTGCCTTCATGTATCTATTTGGAGTTCCAGTGTTTTCCTGATCTGTAAGGACATTTTCTGTTGGTTTCTTTTCTCTTTACCATTATAAAACTGTGTTTGGATTCAACCGGTGTGTCTGGCTTTTCTTTTTGGGTTGGTCATAGCTTCCGGAGTGACCCAGTCAGAACAATAATAATCAAAATACCCAACACATCTGTTGTGATTCCGTCTGAGGCCCCTCAGGGAACGGCTGACCCTCTGCCGGCTCTCTGCTCAGAGGGGGAGGATGAGGAACAGGGAACGGCTGACCCTCTGCCGGCTCTCTGCTCAGGGGGGGGAGGATGAGGAACAGGAGGGAGAGGAGGAGGAGGTTCAGGCAGACAAGGAGGAGGAATCTCAGCCCGAGGGGGAACTCTCCCCAGCAAGCAGCCTGGATTCTTTAGATGACCAGGCACAAGGAATAATAGATTTCCGGCAGAGAAGGGCAACCCAACAAAGGGGACAATTAGCCAGGTACTTCAAGCACTGAATGGGCAACAGCTGGGTTTGGGTGTGGTGCTCTCCGGAAAGGCTAAAAAGGCAGACCCACCCTTCCTGGTTTGTGGAGAATTATCTTTGGGAGTCGTGAGACCTGGCTGTGATCTTTGGCGTCTTGGAATTCTGGCTTGTGACTTTGAATACTGAAACCTTGAGGGGAAAAGGTGGGTGTGCCAGCAAGAGGTCTGCTGTGAAGGCTCATAGCCTGCCTGTGGGGAAGAACAGGTTTTCCTCTGTGTTTATTTTCAAATTATAAAGTGCTTTTGTTTCTACCAGCGTGTCTGGCTGCTTTTTCCAGTTGGTGCTGAAGTCTGGGGGCACCCAGACAGAACAACATCCAAGATATACTACTTATTTCTATGCATATATGCCATATGTGTATATACATATTACACACAGGCACACAAAAAATATACGTTGTCTACTATATAAACTGTATGTGTGTGTACACACGCACAGCTCTTCTAAAATTATACACATTCAACCTAATTTACTACCATAGGAAAAACATACCCAGAGCCCAGAAGGGAAAAAAAGAAAATAATTCAACTATTTTCTACTGGTTCTGCATACCTGTCCAAAATTTATCTACCGGTTCTGCGCCCCTGACTGTACCTGTAGGAGCCCATCACTGCTACACATCCATGGCAAGCTTAAGTAGCATGCATATCAAGATTTGATGTACTTCACTCTCTTTGAAATAACAGTGTGCACTTCAAATATAAGTGCAATTATGCATTTAAAGGTTACTGAGCAGCTTCACACCGAGTCACTTATAGGTCGGCCATATCATGGAACCCATTATTAGTTGCCATTACCATGAAAGACAGGCTGAAGGAAAGTTTCCCAGGTAATTGCTAATGAGGGCATGTGTAATTTGGTCCACGTTGCTTGATGAATGATGTACTGTATTTCTCTCCTCTGTCGTTGGCAGGAAGAGCTGGTTGTAAAAGCAACCTTTGAAATTGGGCAATAGTTTAAGAAGAAAAGCAAAAAAAACATAACAAAAAAGGAACATTCAAATCAAATTTAACCAAACCACAAAAAAGGACATTGCTGTGGAGTCCCCTAGTTCTTAGAGACAACACATTTCTAAGAGCCTCGGTGGTGTCCTACCAGAGATGGTAGGAGCCTCCCAAAAATGCAAAGGTACAAATTTCAGACACACACACGTTTGAAAATTCAAAACAATGTTCTTTATCACAAAATTCAAAATAAACTAAGCACTCTTTTTGTATTGCAAAGAGCACTCGTCCCAAAACAACCTGGTAGTTTGTACAAGTCCCTTATCAGTTCGTAAGTACTTAGCTTGCAGCTGTGAAGAAAGTCACAGCCCTTCTTCTTCCATGAAGTGAAACACACTTTGCTCTGCTTTGGTTTCAAAGTGGTGAAAAGTCAACAAACAAAGGCCGGAGTCAGCAAGACATTCATGAAACACAACGATCAGATAATTCTCCACAACGGCCAAACCCACACGCTGCTATTTATAGCAGCAACACTAATTACCCAACCACAGGTGGCCTCATTTACTTTTGTAATAATCCTTTAGTTGTTGTCTCCTATGCATCACTCTACACATGCGTGGATGTGTCATTAATTCTTGTTCAGAATCCATTGATGATACAGATGATTGATCTCCTCCTGGGCTGTCTGCCAAATTCTCCTCCTCCCTGTCACTCAGGCCTCCTTGGTCAGAGGAGACTTTGTCGGCAAATTCCACTGGGAGCAAAAAAGGCCTGCAGCATGTGGATGTCTCCCCCACGTCCACCTGCACATTCCTTGGGGCAGGAGCTGGGCCAGAGCTAACCACAACAGGTCGTGCAGTGGTTAGAGTGTAGTACTGCAAGCCACTTCTTTAACTATAACAATAACAACAGAGTTGGAAGGGATTTTGGAGGTCTTCTAGTCCAACCCTCTGCTTAGGCAGGAAAACCTACACCACTCCAGACAGATGGTTATCCAATTTCTTCTTAAAAACTTCCAGTGTTGCAGCATTCACAACTTCTGGTGGCAAGCTGTTCCACTGATCAATTGTTCTAAATGTCAGGAATTTTCTCCTTGGTTCCAAGTTGCTTCTCTCCTTGTTTAGTTTCCATCCATTGCTTCTTGTTCTACCCTCGGGTGCTTTGGAGAATAGGTTGACTCCTTCTTCTTTGTGGCAACCCCTGAGATATTGAAACACTGATATCATGTCTCACCTTGTATATTATGTTTTTTCTGTTGGATCACCCTGGTATACTGAAGGAACGTCACAGCTCCTTTGTGCCTCTAGGCTCAACCCAGGGCCATTTCAAAAACAAATACTTGATACATACATACATATATGCATGTATGCATATATGCATGCATACATACATACATACATACATACATACATACATTTGTGTGTGTGTGTGTATGTATGTATCATATATATATTTATATGTGTGTGTGTGTGTGTGTGTGTGTGTGTATGTATCAAAAGTTTTTAGCTGAAATTTTAAAATTAAGGGAGACTAGGATGGTACCATTTCGGCCTTGTTCTGGCCTCATCAGCTAGCCACACCCTTCCTTACTGGGATTCGATCTGGCAGCCTCTGCCTTGTAAGGCAGAGAATTAGCAGTTGAGCCACCAGACCTTGATCCCTCCAGCTCTGTACCAGGGAGGGGCTATATGTTTTTTTTTATTCATCTGGCTAGTGTGCTTAGTCTGGTCAGCTTCAGCACATTATTTTATCCCCTGGTTAAGGGCTTTAAAAACCTTTTATTCTGAGAGAGTAACAATGAAAGAGCTTGCAAGCCAGTAAGAGCTGAGAACATCATTAGCACCTGGAAAGGAACAGTCGGAGCAAGTAGAGCAATGGAAAAATCCCTGCAAAGACTTATGGCTTGGAAAACACTCTTTGCAGAGAGTTAACAATGAAAGAGCTTGCAAGCCGGTAAGAGCTAGGAACATTGTTAGCACCTGGTTAGGGCTGGAAAGAAACTTACTCAGAGCAAGTTGGAGCAATGAAAAAAACCCTGCCAAGACTTAGGGCTTGGAAAACATTCTTCAGAGAGAGAAACAAAGAGCTTGCAATTAGTGATGGGCGAACCCAACAGTGTTCGGGTTCGGTAAGTTCGAACCAAACCCGAACTTGAACCCGAATGGGGAATCCCTCCGATGAAGAGATTCTTGGCATGGAGCTTTGACGTCACCGGCAGGTTGCTAAGGACGCCAAGATGATCACTTCCTGGATTCCATGGAATGTGGTCACCTTGGCGTCCTTAGCAACCTGCCGGTGACGTCAAAACTACGAACGCCGAACACGACCCCGAACTTTGCCTGAAGTTTGAAAAACTTTTGGGTTCGTGTTCGGCATACCGAACACCGCAAAATTCGGTACAGACCCGAATTGTGCGGGTTCAGTTCGTCCATCACTACCTGCAAGGTAAGAGCTGGACAGATCGTTAGCAGCTAGTTAGGACTGGGAAAAAACCCTACATTCATAATATAAAACGCACCGAAAAATATGGTATATGCTTGATGTTTTACACCATTGAGACATCAACAGCTCAATTCTGCTTGCTACAACACAATTCTCATTTCATTTTCTGTGCAACACAATTTAATGATGACTTTCTATCGTGAGCATTTCATCAGGTCGTACTGCATGAATTGCAATGCACGTAGGCCTTAAATTATTACTTTTTTCAGCTGAAAGATTTTACAAGTTATTATTATTTTTTAATTTCCTTTTGCTTATCCCCACCCCCACATAGATACGAGGATTATTAATGTCTTCAGAAGATTAGAAATTGGACATAATACATCGTAGGTTTGGTCTAGAAATCTCTGTTTGAACAATGTCAGGTGGAAATGTAGATTTCGTACCTCCGGTGTGATTAACAAGCAATGCTTTAGAAAGACAGGTTGCTGGCACACAACGTCATTTCAAAATATTCCAGTCCCTGCTGTTCAGACTTAAATCTATTTATAAGATAATCCGATCCAATTTGAAAATAATTCAATTTAATCTAATCAATTATGCATTTGGGAGACAATGTGGTGGCCCAAGCAAAAATACTTTATCTAGCCAGATCTCACTGCACAGTAAGAAATCCCCTTCTTGGGAAAAAGAAAAAATAATATGTGCAGACACCTGCCAAGCGAAGTAAGAAAGAAGGAGAAAAAATAGTAGAAGGAAGAAACTTTTGAGAAAGATTCAAAAATGCTTCTAAACATGCTGGTATGCTGTGCTATGCACTAAAGAAAACAAAAATGCTTGCTGTTATAAATTTAGCCTGCCCTTTAAAAAAAAAGTCACCATCACTTTTGGATAATACAGGGTTATTTCAAAAAGAATGAGCCAATTTCATGACGCATTGCTTCAGTTCTCAGTGACCATTTGAAAAAGGAGTTATCTAAGTTTTGAATGGTTGCCACAGGAACAATTTGGTCACATTGCGATAATATCACAAGCAACTGTGTGCTTTTTGCCGATGATGTGATACTTTTCAACACCACTGACAACACACTCACTCTCCAAAAAGACCTTGACTTTGTCTCAGATTGGTCTAACACCTGGCAACTTCAAATATCAACCAACAAATGCTCTACCCTCCACATCGGCAAAAAGAATCCAAACCTCATATATGAACTGAATAAACAAACCCTCACAGCCAACCCACATTCAGTAAAAGACCTTGGAATACTAATATCAGATAACCTAAGTGCTAAAGCCCACTGCAACTATATCACCAAAAAGGCTTCCAGAGTTGTTAACCTGATCCTATGCAGCTTCTGCTCTGGCAATCTCACACTACTCACCAGAGCCTACAAAACTTTTGCCAGACCCATCCTCGAATACAGCTCATCTGTCTGGAACCCATACCACATCTCGGACATCAACACTATCGAAAACGTCCAAAGATATTTCACCAGAAGAGCCCTTCACTCCTCCACTCGAAACAGAATACCTTGCGAAAACAGACTAACTATCCTAGGTCTTGAAAGCTTAGAACTGCGGCGCCTAAAACACGATTTAAGTATTGCCCACAAGATCATATGCTGCAATGTCCTTCCGGTCAATGACTACTTCACCTTCAACCGCAACAACACAAGAGCATGCAACAGATTCAAACTTAATATTAACCGCTCCAAACTTGACTGTAAAAAATATGACTTTAACAATCGAGTCATCGACGCGTGGAACTCATTACCGGACTCTATAGTGTCTACTCCCAACCCCCAACATTTCTCCCTTAGACTATCCACAATTGACCTGTCCAGGTTCTAAGAGGCCAGTAAGGGGCGTACATAAGTGCACTGATGTGCCTAACGTCCCCTGTCCAATTATCTTTCCTTTTTTTATATATCCTATATATTCTCTCCCTCTCATCCACTCCTCTTCTTTTTTACTTACTATCCCTATATATACTACCTAATGTCTATTTCATTCCATATGTATTGTATATTGGACAAAGAATAAATAAATAAATAAATAAATAAATAAATAAATAAATAAATAAATAAATAAATAAATAAATAAACAAACAAACAAACAAACAAACAAACAAACAAACAAACAAACAAACAAACAAACAAACAAACAAACAAACAAACAAACAAACAAACAAATAAATAAATAAATAAATAAATAAATAAATAAATAAATTGTTCTTTTGACAATATAGACCACTCCGTGGATGTCTCACCAACACTCCACGGACTGCACTGGTTGACGATTGGTTTCCGGACAAAATTCAAAGTGTTGGTGATGCTCAAGTCAATATATTCTTTATTATCTCTTCTTTCGAGGGTGTGTGCATCTTTTTATTTTTCCAATTTTGCACGAAGATCAGTCTTACTGTCTTTTGTATATGCAACATTAAATACTTCCCCCCCCACCTCCAACTCCACCATCCAGATATCTTCTTTCTATATCACCATGAGTGACATTTCTTTAAAACTGTCCCCCTTGAGGAATCAATGAGAAGAAAGTACATTTTCAGCCTATTTTAGTGTGCTTCAAAATGTTATTGAAATATTGCACTGCCAAGCTGAAATGATGGGTTAGATGCAGCCCTATTTTCCTGCTGCCAAACATGTTACAGAACAATAGAAGTATAATTTGGAGAGCTGGGGTTCTTTTTCTGCCCCAAGTCTCTTATTGCAGAGACCCCCACAGGGGTTGGAAGACAGAAGACAAAGTTTTAAATGGATCTGAGTTGATGGGTGAGTGAATTATCTTGCAATCGGTCCCTTTAATTGATGTGTAGGTCCACCTTCCATCATATTCTGTGCTCCTGTAATTCCTGTGTTATCATGAGCAAGGGTTGTGATAAATTCTGGAAGCACATTGTGTAATTTGAAGCATTTTTCACCTTGTTTCAGCTACTGACATTAGTGAATTCTGCTGTTACAGAACAATGCTTTTCTTTTTCAATGCATTGGCAAGTATCAATAGACCAGAGTATATCAATACATGCGTTATACCATGATTCATTAATTTAAAACAAATAATAATTCGATAGTAAATCCAGTAGTAATACTAAAGACAATTTAAGAACTGCAGAAAAAAACAATTGCTCCCAACCTGCCTTCCATTGAGGACCTGTATACTGCACGAGTCAAAAAGAAGGCCGTGAAAATATTTGCTGACCCCTCACATCCTGGACACAAACTGTTTCAACTCCTATCCTCAAAACGTTGCTACAGAGCACTGCACACCAACTAGATGCAAGAACAGTTTTTTCCCCAAATGCCATCACTCTGCTAAACAAATAATTCCCTTAACACTGTCAAACTATTTACTAAGTCTGCACTACTATTCCTACTAGTTTTTTCTCATCATTCCTATCACCCATCTCCTCCCACTTATGACTGTATGTCTATAACTTGTTGCTTGTATCCTTAAGATTTTTTATTAATATTGATTGTTTCCTCATTGCTTATTTGATCCCCTATGACAATCATTAAGTGTTGTACCACATGATTCTTGACAAATGTATCTTTTCCTTTATGTACACTGAGAGCATATGCACCAAGACAAATTCCTTGTATGTCCAATCACACGGCCAATAAAGAATTCTATTCCCTTCTATTTCCCGAAATTATAAGTTCACCTGAAATCCAATCTTGTCCACTGGTGATGCAGTAGTTACAGTGCAGTATTACCGTCAATTCTGCCCACAGACTGGTGTTTGATCCTGATGGGATTGACTCAGCCTTTCATCCTTCCAAGGTCAGTAAAATGAGGACCGAGATTGTGGAAGGCAATATGCTATCAATTCTTCTACATTGTACATTTCCCAGAGAGAGATGCAAAGCTAAATGTTATTGCTATCTGCATGCTTAATACACTTTTTTTTAGCTTTTATCCTTTTTCAGAATCTTACGTGTAACAAAAACGTTAAGTGTGTCTCTTTTAGAGAAATCAAAACCACAGTCCATTTTTCTTCACTTTTTATTCAAAAGGCTTTCCTGAATCCCAATTCTTTTAATTCTGTTTTAAAAGTGTCCACACCGTGATCACAACTTTGATACATACACATTTAAATGCAGTGTTCATTTCGCAATGTGTTTCTTTGTTATCCGGCTTTTAGTTTAAAGGAGATCAGGGGAGAAAGAAACATTTAAAACCCACAACACAACAGTATCCATTTTGAGTGCTGAAAAATTATTGCTGTTGCTAGAAATAATTCCCATCGTATTTGGCGCCTTAAAATTTTATACTCTGTATACACATCTCTCGGTGTTTATTTGATCAATTATTTTTATCCTGTTGTTTGGCATTTCTTTATGAAAAAGAATAAAAGATGTGAAGATGTGAACTTGACTGTGATGTCAAGTTTTGTCTCTCTTTTTTTTTTAGCGTATCCTAAAAAGAAAAAGAAAAGCGAAGGGGAAAAAAATATAGTGGTGCATATTTTTGTAGATCAAAGAATGCCAAGTTATGTCTTGATGTTTGATTTGAAAAATCTAAGCAAGAATAACTCTGTTTGAATTTCCAATCTGTAGAAGAAAAACTGCCGAAAACATGGGAAGGGGACAGGGGGGAAAAAACCCATCCGCTTGTTGTAGCTTTCCTTTCCAAATGAATTACAAAATTGGACTGCTGCTGTTTTTGAACTACCCTAGTTCCTAGGCCTTTTAAAACTTGCTAGATTTCCGCATAATAAAAACTTACTTTTCTCCTTGTTCTGTTTTGTTAGAACGTTCCTTATCTACAAGGGACGAACCTATACAAGAGGATATGTATTCAGATATCAACACCACTGATAACACACTCACTCTCCAAAAAGACCTGGACTTTGTCTCAGATTGGTCTAACACCTGGCAACTTCAAATATCAACCAACAAATGCTCTACCCTCCACATCGGCAAAAAGAATCCAAACCGCACATACGAACTGAATAAACAATCTCTTACTGCGAACCCACATTCTGTAAAAGACCTTGGAATACTAATATCGAATGACCTAAGTGCTAAAGCCCACTGCAACAATATCGCCAAAAAAGCCTCTAGAGTTGTTAACCTGATCCTACGCAGCTTCTGCTCAGGCAATCTCACACTACTCACAAGAGCCTACAAAACTTTTGCCAGACCCATCCTAGACTACTGCTCATCTATCTGGAACCCATACCACATCTCAGACATCAACACCCTTGAAAATGTCCAAAGATATTTCACTAGAAGAGCCCTTCACTCCTCCACTCAAAACAGAATATCGTACGAAAATAGACTAACAATCCTGGGCCTAGAAAGCTTACGGCGCCTAAAACACGATTTGAGTATTGCCCATAAGATCATATGCTGCAATGTCCTACTGGTCAATGATTACTTCAGCTTCAACCGCAATAACACAAGAGCACGCAACAGATTCAAACTTAATACGAACCGATCCAAACTTGACTGTAAAAAATATGATTTCAACAATTGAGTTATCGAAGCGTGGAACTCATTACCGGACTCAACAATTGAGTTATCGAAGCGTGGAACTCATTACCGGACTCAATTGTGTCAACCCCTAACCCCCAACACTTCTCCCTTAGACTCTTCACGATTGACCTCTCCAGGTTCCTAAGAGGCCAGTAAGGGGCGTACATAAGTGCACTGGTGTGCCTTTCATCCCCTGTCCAATTGTCTTTCCTTTCTCTCACTTATCATGTATATTCTCTTCCTTTCATATATCCTCTCCTCTAAGTTCACTTTCACCCTCTTTTATATTATCACGTCTATTTTTCTTCCTATGTATTTGTGTATTGGACAAATGAATAAATAAAATAAATAAATATGATTTGGGGATGGACTTGTTCTTGGTGGCCTATCAACTCTGAAACTGCCCTAACTTTGAGACTTCAGTGCTCACACACTGGAGCTGAGGACCTACACAGATTTAAAGGAAAGGAGGAATCCGCTCGCTGATATTTTAGTGCAATCTTTTTATATAGAAAGCATCGTTTATACAAGACAAATTCATCCATGTGAATTCATCTTGGCGGCTTCTCAGTGACAGGAGTTAACAGATAACAGTGCGGCATCTAGTACAGTGATGGTAAACCTATGGCATGGGGGCCACAGGTGGCAAGCGGAGCCATATCACATGAGCCATTGCTCTAGCTCAGCTCCAACCTGCATGTGTGTGCCAGCCAGCTGATTTTTGGCTCATACAGAGGCTCCGGAAGGGCGTTTTTGGCTTCCAGAGAGCCTCCAAGGGAATGGGGGAGGGTGTTTTTACCTTCTCCTGGTTCCAGGGAAGCCTTTGGAGCCTGAGGAGGGCGAAACACAAAATTAGATTAGATTAGATTTATTGGATTTATATGCCGCCCCTCTCCGTAGACTCGGGGCGGCTCACAAGCCTACTGGGCCCACCAGAAGTTGGGAAATAGGCCATTTCTGGCCTCCAGAGAGCCTCTGGGGGGCGGGGGAAGCTGTTTTTGCCCTTCCCAGGCATTGAAACATGGGTGTGGGCACTCGTGCACACTCAGATTGAGGATTCCTTTTCCCCAAGGGCATTATTTTACATTTGGAAACATTAAACTGCAGTTTCCAGTGCTTTGACCACTTATCTAGTAAAGCTAAATCATTTGCCAAGCAAACCAAAAACACAAACACAAACAAAGCATATATATATATATATGCACAGGGGGTAAAAGAACTTAAATGGCAGCATCCGGGCAATTGGGCAGAGCCTCGCGTTCCCTTCGCAACCAGCTGATAGGCAGGAGCAAACTGGGAACATTCTACCCCTGACCGGTAGGTAAATTATGTGAATCCCACCCCTGGGTAAAGTACTTGATTGCTTAACAGATTGGTGATAACTATTGATGCAAGAAGATTTGGTTTTTGTTTAGCAGTCAGCAAATGGCGTGTGATGGGATGAGATATCCTTCAGATGGATTGAACTGCAGTAGCATTATTGCATCTGTAATTGCCTTATGCGTTGCTATTTGCCTTGAATTATCACCGAGTAGTCTTTTTCCAGAGCATCATTTAATGCTCATTATGGTTTTCCTGCAAAGGATAAATGCTGCCCTTCCTTGGAATGGAGGTGCACTCAAAGAAGACAAGGGAACATTTTGAATACGTAGCATTCAGCAGCATAAAAGGCAGGATTAAAATGCAGGATTTAAGGAGAGCTTTCACTGCAGAGAGATGCTAGCGGTGGTTCAAAGAGGCAGACAATTCAGATGCGATGCCGTCTATATAATGTTTACACTGAGTTAATTTAAGAAGCTGAAACACGATGGGGGCGTCTTTCGCTGGAATATCCGGTGAAATATTTTCGATTAAGAGCCTCTTAGATTTGCTTGGTTGCTGCGTAATTGGAGGCACCCCTGATTTCTAGTGTGAAAAGCATTTCAGGACTATAGATTGTTTTCAGGGTAAGCACTCCCCGTAGCATGCTGAAAAAAGGAGGCATTTTGAGTATAGCACGAGACAACGATAAAAGATCTTTCTTTAAATTAGATATCTGCAAACAGTTGGTTTTAATGAAGAGTAGGGGATAAATCTGGCGAAACACTGAGCTAAATAAAAAAGTATCTTAGAAAAATGCTCCCTGTCTTTGTCTCATATTTTAGAAAACGGAAGCCATTGCGGAATATTCGGTGAATATTCTCGATGCTTATTGTTTATTTGGATGGAGGCTACAATTATCTTTCGTACAGGACCCAGGATTATTTTAGGAACACAAAGAACACAAAAATAGCTACGATTAACCAGGATCTAAAATCATCTAGTTGCAATTGTTAAGAACTTCCCTTAATTGTTAAGAACAATTAAGTTCTTCATTGTTGTTGTGGTTAGCTCTGGCCCCGCTCCTGTCCCAAGGACTATGGATGTGGGGGAGAAATCCACATGCTGCAGGCCTGTTTTGCTCCCGGTGGAATCTGCTGATGAAGGCTCATCTGACCAAGAAGACATGAGTGACAGGGAGGAGGAGAGTGTGGCAGACAGCTCAGAAGGAGATCAATTATCTAGCTCCTCCATGGATTCAGAACAAGAGTTAATGATACATCCACGCATGTGGAGAGCGATGCATAGGCAACAACAACTGAGAGATTATTATCAAAGAAAATGAGGCCACCTGTGGTTGGGTGGGGCTGTGGTAATTAGTGAGGCTGCTATAAATAGCAGCCTGTGGGTTTGGCCATTGTGGAGGATTGTCTGATTGGTGTGTTTCGTGACTGCTTTACTGACTTTGACCTTTTGTGTGCTGATTTTTCCCCGCTTTGAAACTAAACCAAAGCAAAGTGTGTTTCACTTTGTGAAAGAAGGAGGACTGTGAATTGCCTCACAGCTGCAAGCTAAGTATCACAGAACTGATAAGGGACTTGTACAAATTACCAGTTTGTTTGGAGACCAGTGCTCTTTGCTATACCAAAAGAGGGCTTAGTTTAAGTGAATTTTCATTATAAAGAACATTGTTTTGAATTTTCAAAGGTGTGTGTGTCTGAAATTTGTACCTGTGAATTTTTGGGAGGAGTCTACCAAAGAGCCCAACAGAACAATTGTGCGCCAGGGTTTTTTAAAAAAATAATCCTGTAATCCCTTGCATTGGGGTGCAGTTGGGGAGACTGAATGGGGCTGGCTGTTCTGTGCATGGCCTCAGAGCGAGTCCACCGACTCAAAAAGTCCCTTATTGCATGGTAAAATCAAACTCTTTATTGAGGAAAGCACACACAGTGACAAGGAGATTTTGAATGGCAAGGAAAAGGGAGTTTATTTCTCTCTCCGGAACATAACATCAACAGAGTCTGGGAAAGACACCAAACTTCCTAAGATGACAAGTCCATTTATCATCAGCTCACCGAGATCCCGAGCAAAAATCCTCCAGTAGAGAATGTCTTTTAGGGAGGCAGAAATCATGGTTTTGTAGCCTTGTTCAAGCACACCCCGACTCTACAACCTCTTCCATTCAACAGCATTGAAACTCCACACCCAATTACCCAAAGTCCTTTGCTTTTATAA
Organism: Erythrolamprus reginae; assembly: GCF_031021105.1. Taxonomy (NCBI): domain Eukaryota; kingdom Metazoa; phylum Chordata; class Lepidosauria; order Squamata; family Dipsadidae; genus Erythrolamprus; species Erythrolamprus reginae. The sequence continues at coordinate 51,068,090 of NC_091957.1, forward strand.
TGCCTGGAAATGACGTCACACCTGAAAGAGGCTAAGGCTGTAAGCTAGTACCTTTTACTATGTAATTCTTCTTGCCTTCTCAGCAATCTCCTATAGCGAGGGTCCATCCACTGACTATCCCCTCTAATGTCTTCCTCATCCTCTGACTGGGACCACTCCCCCATTGTCACATCAGCCCCCTCTAGTGGTTACTTGGGTTCACTCAGGTCACTTTCTCCCTCACTCTCACTCTCTGCATCAGCAGGCAACCCCTCTGCCCCAGGGTATCCAGAGGGGTCTGGCTTATCTTCCTCAGAATCTGACCTGACCTGAGGTGGACAAGGGTACTCACAACATTTGACTGACCGGATGCCCTTCCTAACACCTCATAGCAGATATTTTCTCTTTGTGCCCAGGGATTTGCCACTACCTAGAATCGAACAGTATTTGTTCAATATTCAATATTTGCCACTACCTAGGATCGAACTCACAGCCTCCCGATTGTGCAGTCAGATTCTAGGCCACCACACTGCTCTCTGTGTTGTAGTTTTACTACTCATCAATTAATTTCAGATCTTATGTCCTTCAAACTTGCTTATTTCTCCTCAGAATTTCTCTTTTACGGCAATGTAACACCAAGAAATGTATAATAATTAATTTGGGGAAAATATGGCTGCTGTGGAACCCTTAAATACAGCATAGTTCTGTTAAACTCTTCTTTCAGGCAAAAAAAACCCCTTAATTAGATATCTTAATTAGGTGTCTCATAATTAAGGAGATTATTAGACTGGTTTAATCTAACACCATGTTTTCAAATCAAAGTGGATTTGCACACAAAATTGCCCATTTCTTATTCATTGATGGGTTTTATAGAACAGTTTGCTTGACATAAGAAAGACTAGGGCATAGTGGTTGTGTTAACAGAACTGACCCTAACCCAAACCTTTGACCTAATTGACATCAAGTTGGCCACCGTAAAGCCAGTCACATGACCTTTAAGCCACCAACCCGGCCACATGATCAAGCCACTCCCACCTGGTCACATGGCCCACAAGCCACACCCATAAAATAAGCTATGCCCACAGTGTGGTACTAAAGAAATTTGTAACCCTTTACTGCCTTACTCCCAAGTTGACCTTTGTTTCTCAGCTGTTCCCTTTGTCTTCACATGTCGTTTGGCGGGCCCCAGGGGAAGAACCTTCTCTGTGGCAGCCCCGGGCTTCTGGAATCAACTCCCCTCAGAGATTAGAACAGCCCCTACCCTCCTTGTCTTTCGCAAATTACTTAAGACCCACCTATATCGCCAGGCATGGGGGAACTAAGACATCCTCCCCCAGGCTTTTATATTTTATGTTTGGTATGTATGTGCTCTATGGTTTTAATTGCTGGGGTTTTATATATGTTTTTTAATATTGGATTTGTTTTACTGCTATATTGTTTTATTATTGTTGTGAGCCGCCCCGAGTCTTCGGAGAGGGGTGGCATACAAGTCCAATAAATAATAATAATAACAATAACAACAACAACAACAACAACAACAATAATAATAATAATTATTATTATTATTATCATCATCATACTGGGAACAGGCTCCAACTGTTCCTCTGCCTCAGTGCTGCCTGACTCCAAAGGCAACTGATAACTGTTAGACTGCCCTGGCCCCGTCTCTGCCTCGGATGCAGAGCCTTCCCCAGACTCCAGACACTGGCCCATGTTCCTCCCCAAACAACCTCACTGTCCGAATCTGCTGCCAGCTCTGCTCGCAACATATCCCCCACACACATCTCTTATGTTTTATGCATGGAAAAGCTATATATAAACCTTTTAAATTAAATAAATATTCTTCTAATGCCCTGCCACGCCACAGGAGAATGGACTGTTTGTTTGTTTAATCACAAGTCTATTCTCACTCTGTGAAGCAGCCCTTGAGCTCTTATTATATTAAGTGATATGTTTGGAGATGCCTCCTATTAAAATAGAGCATCATTACAAGAAGAAAATTGAGTGTCTCACATGTCACCACCATTCCCAAAACGTGAAAAGCTGGCCGTGAAATGACAAATATTTGTCGGGGTAAACGTTGTGATAATGAATAATATTCCTCTAGCCATTACAAGGAATCTTTTTTCTCTTTGTCCCTTAGGTACCTTGTCCTTTATTGCATTACCTTTTTTTAGGGGTGGGGGGAGAAACATATGTTGTCAACAGGCAAACACGATTCCACTTCTTAAAATGACACTACTCGCTTAAGGGCGCTCGTAGCAAAATTCACTTGTGAATGAAGCGCAGACTCTTTGACATAAATTTAAATAAGTTGGTTGCCTCCTTGGGGTGTTCCACTTCATCGCTTGTCACATCAAGTGAAGTTATTACACCTGATTAAATACCTCTGTCAATATATAGTTGACTCCCACAAGAAGGTAGAACATGGGGCAAGTAAATAAGTAATCTAAGTATTGCCCACAAGATCATATGCTGCAACGTCCTGCCTGTTGGCGACTACTTCAGCTTCAACCACAACAACACAAGAGCACACAGCAGATTTAAACTTAATGTTAACCACTCCAAACTTGACTATAAAAAAATATGACTTCAGTAACCGAGTTGTCGAAGCGTGGAACTCATTACCGGACTCTATAGTGTCATCCCCAAACCCCCAACATTTTACCCTTAGATTATCTATGGTTGACCTATCCAGATTCCTAAGAGGTAAGTAAGGGGCAAGTACAAGTGCACTAGAGTGCCTTCCGTCCCCTGTCCTATTGCTCTCCTATATCTCCTATACCTTTCTTCTATTCCTATATCTCTTCTTCTATTCTTTCATTGATATGTTCTATTACTATACCTTATTTTCTATTATTTCTTATATATATTTTACTATGAGTATCTTCTCTATAACCTTCATCATGTATTTTACTACGTGTATATAGATATATACCCACTAAAGCCCTCATTGTGTATTGGACAAAATAAATAAATAAATAAAAGTATCTCCATGTCCTTCAAGACCAACCACTTTCATCTTGGCCTACTGGGCTCCTCTCATTACAGTAGGTCTTAATTCTTAAAAGCTAAAATATTTAGAATTACAGTATACGCGTGTTCAGCCTATAGAATAGAATTCTGGTAAAGCGCCCTGTTTAAACTTATAAACATTTGTATGATTTGTATCAGAACAATCTCGAAAGGCTTACGCATTAACCACAAACATAACCTCCGGAACCGCCTGCTACCGCACGAATCCCAGCGACCGATAAGGTCCCACAGAGTTGGCCTTCTCTGGGCCCCGTTGACTAAACAATGTCATTTGGCGGGCCCCAGGGGAAGAGCCTTCTCTGTGGCGGCCCCAGCCCTCTGGAACCAACTCCCCCCAGAGATTAGAAATGCCCCCACCCTTCCTGTCTTTCGTAAACTACTCAAGACTCACCTATACCGCCAGGCATGGGGGAGTTGAGACACCTTTCCCCCAGGCTTTTTTATACTTTGTTTTATGTTTGGTATGAATGTGCTGTTTGTTTTTTAAAATAATGAAATGATTTTATATGTTTTTAATATTAGATTTGTTCCACTGCTATATTGTTTTTATTGCTGTTGTGAGCCGCCCCGAGTCTTCGGAGAGGGGCGGCATACAAATCCAATCCAATCCAATCCAATCCAATAAATAAATAACTATTGTTCTGACCTACGCTTCACCAAACCACAAAAATACAACAACCCCTTTTTATTTGGCTAATGTGAATTCCCAGCATTCACATCCAGCAAAGACCTGGCAAATAGTCTTTCAAGGATGAATTGCAACCACAGACCTGATCAGTCTTTGGATAGTTGCCAATAGTACAATACTTAATGAATGTCATAAGGTACAAATAAGCAATCAAATCATATTAGGAGCCAGTCAATATAAATTGTAAGGATACAAGCACCGAAATTACAGTCACATAGTCATTTGTGGTCGGAGATAGGTGATGGGAACAATGAGAAAATTAATAGTAGTGCAGACTTTGGAAATAGTTTGACAGTGTTGAGGGGATTATTGGTTTAGCAGAGTGATGGCATTCGGGGGGAAAACTGTTCTTGCGTCTAATTGTTCTGGTGTGCATTGCTCTGTAGTATCATTTTGAGGATAGGAATTGAAGCAGTTTGTGTCCAGGGTGTGAGGGGTCTGTAAATATTTTCATAGCCCTCTTTTTGACATTATAGTTACCATAGAAACATAGAAACATAGAAGACTGACAGCAGAAAAAGACCTCATGATCCATCTAGTCTGCCCTTATACTATTTTTTGTATTTTATCTTAGGACCATAATTCTGTTGGTTTGCCTATACACTAAGAGCTTCTATACCCAAGGCAGACTCCTCGTGAGTTTAATCGCACTTGACCAAATAAAGTACTCAATGCAATACAATGCTCACTATAAAATATTCACATATATCCATTGCATATTTTGTCCCCCTATCCAACTTGGCCTTCATTCTAGGGCTTTTCAAAGAAACAGGTGCTCTTTGTAAGAATCCATCTCAATCTAAAGAAGCTTAGACATGCAGATAGCTTTTCCAAATGACACTGATGTGGATTTATGGCTAATGTGCACATGCCTGTACATCACTGCAAAACATCTCCCTCAATCGCTCTTACTGTCATAATTCACAGTTGACTGTGCAAACTGCCTATAAAGTGTGGGTTCAATTCAGCACCATGGAAAATAACTTACAGTCAGCTGGTAAATCCCAATACAAATCCTTCTTTTTCTCTAGTTATTTAGCTGTCACATTCACATAACATTGCACGAGGTTGTAAAGAAACAGCAGGTTTGGATCTATGTATGGAAATACATACAGAATAACAGAATTGGAAGGGACCTTGGAGGTCTTCTAGTCCGACCCCCTGCTCAAACAGGAAACCGTATATGATTTCAGACAATTGTTCTCCAAACTCTTCTTTAAAACGTCCAGTGCTGGATCAATCACAACTTCTGGAGGTAAATTATTCCACTGAGTAATTGTTCTAACTGTCAGGAAATTACTGCAGAGGTTGGACAATGGCTTAAAATGCTTTCGGGGTCAGCACTGACTATCCTAGATACAAGATGGTGAAGAGTATCGCCATGAGGCTTGGTGGTGCAGTGGTTAGAGTCGTATCTTCTTCTTCTTCTTCCCCTTCACCCTCCTCCTCCTCCTCCTCTTCTTCTTCTTGTTTTCCTCCTCCTCCTCCTCTTCCCCTTCCCCTTCCTCCTCTTCCTCTTCTTCTTCCTCTTTCTCTTCTTCTTTTCCTCCTCCTTCCTCTTTCCCTTCTTCCTCTTCCTCCTCCTCCTCCTCTTCTCCTCCTCATCCTCCTCTTCCTCTTCCTTCTCCTTCCTCTTCCTCTTCCCCTTCCCCCTCTTCCTCTTCTTCTCCTTCCTCATCCTCTTCCCCTTCCTCCTCTTCCTCTTCTTCTTCCTCTTTCTCTTCTTCTTTTCCTCCTCCTTCCTCTTTCCCTTCTTCCTCTTCTTCTTCTTCCTCCTCCTCCTCCTCTTCTCCTCCTCATCCTCCTCTTCCTCTTCCTTCTCCTTCCTCTTCCTCTTCCCCTTCCCCCTCTTCCTCTTCTTCTCCTTCCTCATCCTCTTCCCCTTCTCCTCTTCCTCATCCTCTTCCCCCTCTTCCTCTTCCCCTTCCCCTATTCTTCTTCTTCTTCTTCTTCTTCTTCTTCTTCTTCTTCTTCTTCTTCTTCTTCTTCTTCTTCTTCTTCTCCTTCTCCTTCTCCTTCTCCTTCTCCTTCTTCTTGATGAAAATATACAGTAGCTCTTTCTTCTGTTCTTTTTCTGACTACCATAAGAGCTTCAAGGCATTTGGGACTGTTTCTCCTTCTGTTTCCTGTGCAGCTGTGTTTACATTTGGTCAGGCCGATGGCATCACTGATTCTAAACAATGGACAGTTGGTTGCTTGGCTCCTGACATCCCTCACTCTGTGTTTCACATCTTAAAACGGAGAAAAATGGCACACATCTTATTATGTTCAGCAGATTCTTTTTTTATTTTAAAAAAATTGCCTGTACAACTCCAGAAGACTTAAATTTCAGAGATTTAAAAATGTTTAGCTAAGATCTGAATTTGGATTCCATTTTGGCTGCATCTTGAAATGTGCTCCAATTAATATAAATGATCATTATCCTCTTCAGGAAGAACGTTGGTTATAATGAAATGGGTGTAAAATTTAGACTCATTTCATTCCCACACACACACACAAATGTACTACAGAGCTGACAATCAGTGAAAAAAAATTAGGGTATTTTTTCCCCGTTAAAATGCATAATGATGGCAGCTGCATTGAATTAACCAATGTGCAAGCGACATGGAGTTAAAACAAAATCCATTTGTCAGCTAAATCTAATAATGGTTTCTATTATTCTTTGGCAGACATGAAGCAAAACGTAAGAATATGCATCGCTATGAATTCAGTTCAGTTTAGTAAATGTGTCTAGGCTGGAATTAAACAATAAGGTGCTTGTGTAGCGTAGGCCTAGGGAAACCTAATTATTCTTGATGCATGTGTCTTGTAGATGTGCTTATTCATAATTGCATTCTAGTGATTGCTGCAATTATTCATGAAAGGGTTAAGCGTGCAGAGCCATCGTGGGGCTTCCAAGATCTGCCCACGTGTCGCCAACACTCCGCGGCCTGCACTGCCTGCCGATCAGTTTCCGGTCACAATTCAAAGTCTTGGTTATGACTTATAAAGCCCTACATGGCATCGGACCAGAATATCTCCAGGACTGCCTTCTGCCGCACAAATCCCAGCGACCGATTAGGTCCCACAGAATTGGCCTTCTCCAGGTCCTGTTGACCAAACAATGTCATCTGGCTGGATCCAGGAGAAGAGCCTTCTCTGTGGTGGCCCCAGCTCTCTGGAATCAACTCCCTCCAGAGATTCGAACAGTTCTGATTCTCCTCTGACGTCTGTGCCTGTCTTGTCGGGTTGTAGAACCAAACCAGGCAGTGTTGATTGACTTGGCAACAATAATACCAATAATGGTTCTCTCTTTCCTTCTTCTTTTTACTTGAAAATCAAATCTACATCTGCAACCTATATCTCCCAGGGAAAGAATTACCACCACCCACCTCCCCATCTACACAAAGACATCTGTCTGTGCCACAAAGCCAATTTCCATGCACAAGACCACAGTTGCAGAATTGCATTTGGCCTTGTTATCCCCTGTCTGTCTCTTTGTCTTTTTATCTTGTCTGTTTGCGTAAGCTGTAAAGTACCTGGACTTTTCTTTTTTTTTCCCGTGTAGTTTTAAACATCTGTATTGACAGGAAATATATGGTCAGTGGTAAGAAATCAACAAACCTCTGTATAAATGACTGACAGCCAACACAATCTGAAATCAGATAAAAGGCTCTGCCTCCGCCCTTTTTGATAGGTCAGAAACTTATGAGCATCTCAAAAAATAAATCTCTGTCTCTCCCTCTCTTACTTATGCCCCCCCTCTTCCCCCCCCTTTTGCTTTCTTTAAGGAGCAGAAATATTTAGTGCCTACGTCACACAGAACTGCTGAAATAATAGCTTTGTGATGTGAATTCTGAACATGACAGATTTCTGCGAGCAATCAGCCAGAGACAAAGAGACTAATCTTTGTCAAATGGAGTTGTGTTATCAGTGTTATGTTACATTTGTTACACATCCAAGACCAAATCCGTCCCATTTGCATACCATTTACATCTGCCATAGGGGAAGATGCACAAAGGGAAAAAATCTGTGATTTTCTGCTTAGCGGGGCTCCTTATTTCAAGACCCCCTTGTCTCATTTATTCATCAACTAATAGCCCTGCCAGTCAAACAGATTGCCACAAATAAGAGGAGGTCAACCTGTTCTCCAATGCACCTGAAGGCAAGACCTAGAAGCAATAGATGGAAACTAAACTAAGAAGAGACGCAATCTGGAACAAAGAAGGAATGTAGCACAGCCAAGAACCCAACTACAGTGCTACCTCTACGTATGAACTGAAT